>NW_020439053.1:483662-552920 GCF_000699045.2 Agrilus planipennis | reverse complement strand
GGTTTTTTTATCAATAAACTATCAGCATCCTTAGCTAAAATAACACTTAATATTATTTTTATTGCCGTACAAGATTTGTCTAAAAAGGTAAGTAAAGTTTATTTGATTTGCTTATTTATTCGTTTATTTACGTACAGAAGCTGTCATAGAAAGAGGGAAATATAATTAATTATTCAGAATAAGATGTCATTTTGCGGTTCACGAATTAAAAAAAAAGTAACAGATTAAAAGCGGAGATGAGGAAATTAGTTATTGTACCATGTGTTTAAAACTGAAGACCCAAAATATGAAATGATACAAATACTTCCTAAATGTAAAATTATTGTAAAAAAACATTTGGAAATACAAAATGCAAAATGGATATTTTCAAAATTGTTAATAAAAGGTTGTTTTTATTAACAATTATAAGCTCTTGTGGTGTCAGTATTTGGATTTTAACTATACAGTCACCATATAACTTTTTGCTTCAAAAACCACGATATGTAGTCATGCGCTAAAGACGCCCAGCGTCAAATCGACCGACGCATCGCGACGGTGACGTTAAGGTGCGAATCAGACAATATGATGTGACTGGTAATATTAATCGTTGCACAACACCGGCAGGAAATTATATGAAAAATGTATCTTAAATTAATACAAATATTGAATTAACAATATTAAAAATTAAAGCTTCATGAAGGAACGGATTTGAAAAAGGTTTGCTATTTACTTCTTCAATAACATATCAGTATTAGGTACTTTTACGTTTAATTGGTTTTTACATTAAAATACTTTTTACAATATAAGTATGACTTAGACACTTGCCTACAACAAATTTTAAAAACGTGTTTTCACTTTTTTGTAAATTATGTTTAAATTAATGAATGAAAAATACACACACTAGTTTCCATTCAAAACTTCGATTTTGTAATCAAAACAAAATTTCAAATTATCGAGTTAATAATGTTTAGATTATTTTGTGATTTTATATACACAAATGGGTTTAAAAAATATACACATCAAAGTAAAATTGTGTGAATCTTAACAATTTGAAACATCGCAGTGGATTATTTATATCATGTTATGTTACATTTTTAATAAAAAATGTACGTTTATAACTGAAAGCTTTAATGTGCCTAAATTATTAATTAAAATAAATGAAATACGTCAAACAAATAAATATAAATGTGTGATATTTTTATTATCATTATTTAATTGAAAACGTTTATATGTTTCTTTATCAGGTTTAAATACCGACCAATGAATGTAAGCGAGTCATGTTGGAAATTACGACCAGCAATTCTGTTGTGGATTCTGATATTTTTCTGCGGATCAGTTTTACTTTTCATCGACTACCGCCTTCCTTACAGAGAAATGGATGTCAAAATGACTTTAATATATCCATTAAAAAGTACCGACCACAAAATCCCAATTCGGGAAAATTTGCGGGGCTACCTCATAAAAACAACCGGTTGTAGAATCCCAGATATGGACCCTTTCGATCCAACTGTTAGAGAATACATCTATAAGGAGAACCCAATAAAATGTAATGTAACTTTGCCACCCTTGGTTGAAGCAAATTTGACTTCTTTGTCCGTTATAAAATCTTCGTTTAAGGCATATAAAATAAAATACTTAGACGTTTTTGTATGCTGCTACTTTGTTTTTAAAAGATACGACCCGAAAAAAGATGAAGAAGATAATGATATATTAATTAATAGAACCTGCGTAAAGTTCAAATACAGCATACTAATTAAAGATGAATTTGTAAAAGTAAAGTGCTTTTATAACGGACATCCATATCCATATGCATAAAATGACAGCTAGGTTTTCTATGTGCAGGCATCACGCAAGAACTACAGGATAGATTTTGATTAAATTTTTTATTTTATTCCTTAAACGCTTAGTCTTATCTCGAATAAAATGTGTCACGATACATATATGAAGTTATTGAAGTTTGCATACACGTAGACGACAATGATGGTTGGGAATGTAGTAGGACGTTCGTACATCAAACAAACGATAGCCGTGTATCATTTGCGAGAGCTACCTGTAGCTGGTAGAGGTATGAATGTAGCTTGGCTATTTTTTATAGNACAAGAAAATAACTTACCATTAAAGTTTTTATTTTGGAATTTATTTCTCGAAACTTTTGCGCCATAACGAAAGAAAGTATAACGATAAAAAAGTCCACAAACTGCCACATATATGTACTGATTAATGCACAATACTAAAAAAATGAAAAAAGTTTATGGTCTGTTAAGTATTTAAATACGTTGTACAGGGTGTTTCAAACCTCATAGACATAAAGCATGCATAGGAGGTTTCTGGATGATGTTTGCGGTATAATTTATTATTCACAATATAAACCAAACCTACCTCTACCATTATGGCTACAATTGGATTGAAGTTAATCAAATCAAATACTTCCTTGTACATTTGCTCGAAATAAATTTTTAAGGGATTGTTTTTGCCTTCAGTAGTATGAGATATTTGTTGAAAGCCTTTATAAATGAAGAGTAAATGTTCAACTAAAACGTATATGTCATTAATTTATATAAACAAGTTTTACTGTATCATGCTAAAACATCAATCAAATTAATTCAGTTAAGAATTAATTGTTAATAATGATAAGAAATAATATTCTTACACAACCCCGGAAGTAAAAATACTATCGATTTAATACGCAAATTTCGGTTTAAATTTAAAAATGAAGGATAGTCTATCATAAATAATTCCATTTCAGACCATTCCTGCATAAATCTAGGCCATTTTTGTGCAACTTTTAAAAATGCTATTAAGGATAAAACACATCGAAAATTCCAAAGTACTAAAACTAAAAAATTTATTAAATTATTACTGCCGCAAAAATGATATACCTGTACTTACCAAAACTATTAAAATTTTTTTCGTTCTTAGTAGCATATATTATTGTGATCAAAGTGTAAATAGTTTGCAACAGTAATACCAAAAGGGTGTAAATGGTTTTGTAAGATCGCCACCTAAACTTAAGATCGTGAGGACATCCCGAAATACCATCAACAGGAATAAAAGCACATATCTGCGACAAAATTAATATATTTTTCATACAGTAGTGGAGCGAATCCCTTTTTAGAGAATTGTAAATTGAAACTGTTGATAATTTTTCAATATTAACTCTATTCATCATATGAATTCAAGCTGTTACTTTTAAAGAAAAACTTTTTACAATTTCGTCATTTGAACCATTGCTGAATAATATACAATATTACTCTGTTGTAGTTGATTAAAAAACATGACGATGATTAATCTATGTAAAAGCGTTATTCATTGCGTCGATAACCATTTCAACTTTTGAATATTTTAAGAGTTAGGTACTTCATAATAAGATTTTATCTTAAAAGCATATTTATAATTAACGAAATGATTTCTGGTTTAACATGTTCCACATATTTTAAGGTGTCACAGATATTCTCTGATAAAAATATTTTGTGAACCGTTTTAGCGTCAATATTTAATAATGATTTAGAAAATACCACATTATTATCCAAAACCTACTGTTAAGTATCGGATTATTGAGAGTGGGTATGATTTATTAATATTTTACATGGTTTTATTCATTTTATCGAATTTCCATGCATGTCAGGATGAAAATTGGGTTGCCTAGCCGAGAAATATTTGGTTTGAATCATTGCTGATAAATAGTTATGAATAGTTTGAACCTATGGTATTGATGAACCTCTATTATCTATGATGAACCTTGTTTGAAGTTTGAACCAATAAGAGTTATCCACATGTTTTTGCACAAATCATAGATAAGGACCCAAATTATTAACGAATGATTTGTGTGATTATGTGGAACGTATAAAATCAAAAAAGGAAAAGATAACATTAAATAATAATCAACCCATGTGTAAGTTTAAACAACTAGTTAATTTAAATGTAAAGTGTTAAGTTTATACAAAACGAAGATAATGGATTTGAAATTTATTTGTATGGTGGTAGTATTAAACTATTTTGCTTTCCTAACCTATGTATCAGCTGGAAGAAATTTTTACAAAATTTTGGGGGTTTCAAAAACAGCCAGTTTACATGAAATAAAAAAAGCCTATAGAAGATTAGCTAAGGAATTACATCCTGATAAGAACAAGGATGATCCAGATGCTTCACAGAAATTTCAAGACTTAGGAGCCGCATACGAAGTTCTTTCCGACGAGGAAAAACGAAAAAAATATGATAGATGTGGAGAAGAATGCCTTCAGAAAGAGGGAATGATGGATAGTGGTTTTGACCCATTTGCTAGTTTTTTCGGAGATTTTGGATTTCACTTTGGTGGTGGAGAACAGCAACATGAAACTCCAAAGGGTGCTAATATAGTGATGGACGTTCCAGTGACTTTGGAAGATCTGTATACAGGCACATTTGTAGAGGTATGAATGTAGCTTGGCTATTTTTTATAGAATTACTACAGGCTTATTATAATTTCATTAATAGATAACCAGATATAAACCAGTTATGAAACCAGCTAAGGGTACAAGGCAGTGCAATTGTAGACAAGAGATGGTAACCAGGACATTGGGACCTGGCCGCTTTCAAATGATGCAACAGACTGTTTGTGATGAATGTCCAAATGTTAAATTAGTCAATGAAGAACGACTTTTAGAAATGGAAGTTGAACCTGGGATGGTAGATGGACAAGAAACTAAATTTACAGCTGAAGGTGAACCACATCTAGATGGAGAGCCAGGAGATTTAATTCTTAAAATTAAAACACAACCTCATCCTATTTTTGAAAGAAAAGGAGATGATCTTTTCACAAACATTACTATTAGTCTACAGGTGAGTTTACAATCATTGGTTTATTCTTAAATAATTAGTATTAACTATAAACAATATGATTGAGAAAATGAATCAATGTATTGAGAAAGCAAAAACTGTCAATCACAGAAAGAATAATAAATTGTGAAAAGATTGGAATACTGAAGCTATTGTCAATTCATGTGAGATTAAAGAAAACATATAAAAAATCTAATAAAGATTAACAGCATAATGTCAAAAGGCTTAGGGGGTGTGATTAGTTTGAATATAAATATCAAAAAAGAAAGAAAATAACATCAAATGCATAATTACAAATAAATAATTTTAAACTAATAAATCGAATTGCTAATCACAGGAATGACTACCACTCTAATATTGGTACGAAGTTATTAGAGAAAGTCAACAGACCTAACTATGCTTGATATGATATATCAGTATTTCTCATACCAGATAACACTTCTGAAATTAAATCAGTCAACCACAATTTGAAATTCACAGAGGAGATATTGACAGTACAAGCAGTAAATCATTAAACGTTATATCCAATTATATAGCAGAACCTTCAACTTAAAATAGCAGAAATAATATCCAATCTTCTAATTATAGGAATTAGGGGCAATGTATTAATGTAAGTGAACTGTTGGAAAGTTACCTTACTAACCAAAAGCAAAGAGCAAAAGTAAATGACAATGAAAGCGATTACATAATTGTAATGATGGAGGTTCCGCAAGGCACTATTTTGGGCCCTTTGTTTTTTCTATTGTTCATAAATGATATGTTCCAATTATTGGACTATTAAGCTATAATCGCCTACGCTGACGATATTGCCATTATTTCAGTAGAGGAAAATTGGTTTGATACGTAAATTTTCCGGAAAATAATAAGCAATTGTTTGATTATAAATAGATGGTTACTGTTGTAAAGATAAAGGAAAGAAGTGATTCTAATGTAATATGGGATAGGCATATTGCCTATAAACGTAAAAAGATCAAATACCTTGTTTTTGTGTTCCGCCAATTATCTAAAAGTGTCACCTAATACTCATAAACTCTATTATGCGTTTTTTATTTTAATTACAACTTAAGGAAGTGTAGTGTGGGGCAGAGATTATTGGAATAATCTGGTGTTATTGCAAAATCTACAAAACAAAATATTGAAAATTTATGATTTTACTGGTGATAATCATCCCCTAAACATGAAACAAATTTTTTCATTTGAACCATTAAAGTACTATTGTAAAAAAATAGCTATATTATCACAATCAGGCAATTTAATGATTTACGTATTATCAGTAAAATTCAAATATATTTATTTATTGCAGGATGCGTTAACTGGTTTTACTTTAGAATTAAAACATTTAGATGGTCATATAGTATCAGTCACAAGAGATAAAGTTACTTGGCCAGGAGCTCGTATTCGCAAGAAAGGTGAAGGAATGCCAAATTATGACAATAACAATTTACATGGAATTCTTTATATAACTTTCGACGTGGAATTTCCTAAACAAGAATTTAGCGAAGAAGAAAAACAATGTAAGTAAAAGTTAAAAATAATTAAACATTCTGATTATGGTAATTTCTTTCAAAGTGGCTATTTTGACTTCTCGGGAATACAAGGAATACACAGAAATTACTACATGATGAAGTTAAATAGGCTAGCCATGTATCTGAGAATTCATGTAATGATTCTGTGTATCCTGCGCATCCCGTTCAACCCGTTTAATAAGTCCGCATACCCCATGGTTCCTGCGAATGGTAAAAATAGTTACCATAATGCTTTTATTATCCATTCATTTTTTGAGGCTTTTGTTTCTCATTATGAGAAACACATAAAATTTTCTAATTGACGGTTTAATTTGATGACTTATTAAATTGGTAAATAATGATACAGTAACTTGTTCCTTAATTGCACATTTAAAATAAAAAAGAGTTAAGGTCTTACAGTAATCATCATGATGTTACACTTTAAAAACTGAAAGAAGTTAAAAGGATTTTTTTCATCTAAAAATAAATACAATTTGAATACAGATTATGTGTAATATATCAAAACCATCTCTATTATTTTTGTTTTAGCCATTAAGAAACTTTTAAACCAAAGCTCAAATAATAAAATATATAATGGACTCAGAGGATNCAAAGGTTGGGAATGAGGACCCCATAAACTCATGTATATGAAGACGACGGCGCCCCTCAATAAACCCCCATCATTTTTTAATTCAGGCTCTTGAAGTATTCGACACATAGTGTACAAAGCTGAATGACCCATGTGGGTGCCCATCAAATTTCGCATTACCTTAATAACAGACAGTAAATCATTAGTAGGTATATGAAAGCAAAAAAAAAATCTAATTATTTGACCAAAATATTAACATGTTCAATTAACTTCAGAACTTTTGAATTAATAAAAAAATACAACGTGTAATTATACAACAAGCTACTGAGGTGAAACTTCTTCAAACACATAAACATACCGGGATATTTGTACACTATAAATTTAAATTTTACACTATACATGCCGGAGTTGTCTGTAACGAACGTTGCATTGAAGCGCGCTCACGGCTTAAGCGATCCCCACTACGAACTCTACTACGTGGCCGAGTAGAGGGGAACATCCGTTGCATGATTTCGTTACATAGCAACTCGCATGAAACGAACTTACTCTACCGTGGGTAAAGAAGTTTCACTTCAAAAAAAAAAATACGTGTAATTATATAACACGCTACTGAAGTGAAACTTCTTCAAACACCCCGGGATAGGGGTTAAGGAATTGGTTTAATGGTATTATTTGTACACTATGAATTTAAAGTTTACACTATACATGCCCGAGTTGCCTGTAACGAACGTTGCATTGAAGCGCGCTCATGGCTCAAGCGATCCCCACTGTAAACAAGACGTGGCCGAGTACAGCGGAACATCCGTTGCATGATTTCGTTACATAGCAACTCGCATGAAACGAACTTACCCTAGCGTGCGTAAAGAAGTTTCACTTCAAAAAAAAACATGTAAATATTCAAATTTATAACATTAATGCCTGTCTATCTAAATTTGAATTTGCTTTCTATCTAACAATGCGGAAGTAGTTTTTGCGTAGTTCGTAGGTGCCATACCATACACTGTGAATGCTGTGAATGTTCGAAGTGCAGCGTATTATAAGATAAGATGTTCTGGAATATGTAAATAACTACTAAGTTAGCTGACGGATTTACATTATATCTGCGTGTATTGAGAATCGCCGTACTTCTATAAAGCACAAATCGAACTTGCATGTAATTGGTTAAAAGTCAAAGAGAACTATAATAATAAGTAATAACTATAAAATTTGCCATGTAAAAAGCAAGTCTTGCCGTAAAAATAAATGAATAACTACCGGCAATTATTTTAGTATTTTTTGAAATAATTGTTTCACAATTTAGCGTAAGTAATAAACATTCAAATACATTGTATTCCTTAATAAGACAATTACTGTACAATAGTAATAACGAGGTATTCAGTACTTTTGGGATTATGCATTGATGTGTATTAAAAGAGAAGTCACAATTTTTATTTTCAATTAGTTGATTAATATTAGCAATAAAATTTAAAAGCACTGTATTTACTAAAAAAAGGATTGCTGTAATTTACGATTGGTCATTAATATTCAGTGCGGAACTGCGATAGCAGTGGACGTGGGTTTTTTTATCAATAAACTATCAGCATCCTTAGCTAAAATAACACTTAATATTATTTTTATTGCCGTACAAGATTTGTCTAAAAAGGTAAGTAAAGTTTATTTGATTTGCTTATTTATTCGTTTATTTACGTACAGAAGCTGTCATAGAAAGAGGGAAATATAATTAATTATTCAGAATAAGATGTCATTTTGCGGTTCACGAATTAAAAAAAAAGTAACAGATTAAAAGCGGAGATGAGGAAATTAGTTATTGTACCATGTGTTTAAAACTGAAGACCCAAAATATGAAATGATACAAATACTTCCTAAATGTAAAATTATTGTAAAAAAACATTTGGAAATACAAAATGCAAAATGGATATTTTCAAAATTGTTAATAAAAGGTTGTTTTTATTAACAATTATAAGCTCTTGTGGTGTCAGTATTTGGATTTTAACTATACAGTCACCATATAACTTTTTGCTTCAAAAACCACGATATGTAGTCATGCGCTAAAGACGCCCAGCGTCAAATCGACCGACGCATCGCGACGGTGACGTTAAGGTGCGAATCAGACAATATGATGTGACTGGTAATATTAATCGTTGCACAACACCGGCAGGAAATTATATGAAAAATGTATCTTAAATTAATACAAATATTGAATTAACAATATTAAAAATTAAAGCTTCATGAAGGAACGGATTTGAAAAAGGTTTGCTATTTACTTCTTCAATAACATATCAGTATTAGGTACTTTTACGTTTAATTGGTTTTTACATTAAAATACTTTTTACAATATAAGTATGACTTAGACACTTGCCTACAACAAATTTTAAAAACGTGTTTTCACTTTTTTGTAAATTATGTTTAAATTAATGAATGAAAAATACACACACTAGTTTCCATTCAAAACTTCGATTTTGTAATCAAAACAAAATTTCAAATTATCGAGTTAATAATGTTTAGATTATTTTGTGATTTTATATACACAAATGGGTTTAAAAAATATACACATCAAAGTAAAATTGTGTGAATCTTAACAATTTGAAACATCGCAGTGGATTATTTATATCATGTTATGTTACATTTTTAATAAAAAATGTACGTTTATAACTGAAAGCTTTAATGTGCCTAAATTATTAATTAAAATAAATGAAATACGTCAAACAAATAAATATAAATGTGTGATATTTTTATTATCATTATTTAATTGAAAACGTTTATATGTTTCTTTATCAGGTTTAAATACCGACCAATGAATGTAAGCGAGTCATGTTGGAAATTACGACCAGCAATTCTGTTGTGGATTCTGATATTTTTCTGCGGATCAGTTTTACTTTTCATCGACTACCGCCTTCCTTACAGAGAAATGGATGTCAAAATGACTTTAATATATCCATTAAAAAGTACCGACCACAAAATCCCAATTCGGGAAAATTTGCGGGGCTACCTCATAAAAACAACCGGTTGTAGAATCCCAGATATGGACCCTTTCGATCCAACTGTTAGAGAATACATCTATAAGGAGAACCCAATAAAATGTAATGTAACTTTGCCACCCTTGGTTGAAGCAAATTTGACTTCTTTGTCCGTTATAAAATCTTCGTTTAAGGCATATAAAATAAAATACTTAGACGTTTTTGTATGCTGCTACTTTGTTTTTAAAAGATACGACCCGAAAAAAGATGAAGAAGATAATGATATATTAATTAATAGAACCTGCGTAAAGTTCAAATACAGCATACTAATTAAAGATGAATTTGTAAAAGTAAAGTGCTTTTATAACGGGTCTGAAATTTACAAAGACTTTTTTTGTTTCGTACCTCCAAAATTTGAGATTAACAATGAAATTCAAAATTCAATGCGGAAGCCGCTAAGCATACTAATAGCCGGTTTAGATGGAGTATCAAGAGTGAATCTACATAGACAAATGCGAAAAACTATGGATATACTCAAAAATGAACTTAAGGCAGTTGAATTTCTTGGATATAATAAGATCGGTGATAACACATTTCCTAATTTGATAGCAATTTTAACCGGTCTATCGGAAGACGAACTGAGTCAAGTTTGTTGGTCCAATAACACAGATCATTTTGATAATTGTCCTTTTATTTGGAAAAAATACAAACAGAAAAAGTTTGTCACTTCTTATGCAGAAGATGCATCGTGGATGGGAATTTTTAATTATCAGAAGAACGGTTTCTGTAAGCAACCAACTGATTACTACTGGCGCACATTTAGTTTTACGGCCGATAAGCAAATTGGAAATCAAATTTTGATGAACAACAATTTGTGTTTAGGCGCTAGGCTGGAATATAAAATTCTCTTAGATTATATTAAAAATTTTGTGGACTCAATGAGGATTTATAAAAAAGCTTTCTTTAATTTTTTCTGGAGCGCTGGTTTGAGTCACGATTTTCTCAATTATCCCCGTTTTGGAGATAACGATTTTGCGAAACTGTTCAACTATTTGCATAAGACTGATACTCTAAATCAGACCGTTTTGATATTTTTAAGTGATCATGGGATTCGATGGAGTGGAATAAGGTCAACTAATCAAGGAATGTTGGAGGAAAGATTACCATTTTTATTTATTACATTACCGAAATGGTATAAGAAAGAATTCCCAATGGTATACGAAAATTTACAGAGAAATTCAAAAAGATTAACAACTCCTTATGATCTACATTATACTTTGCGTGATTTATTGGATCCATACAAACTAACGTCAAACTTTTTAAAGAAAAGGAACCAAATAAGTTCGGAATCAAGAAGTTATAGTCTTTTTGATAATATTCCTGAAAACAGAACCTGTGATTCAGCGAATATTCCTTCACATTGGTGTGCGTGTCAAGAAAATGTCGAGATAGAAGTTAATTCAACAATGGCGGTAGAAGCTACTGAATTCGCTGTCGCATATTTAAACGCCAAAATTAGTGATTTTAAACAATGCCAAAATTTAACGCTTAAAAAAATAATCAGCGCAAAAGTTAGCTTTAGCGGAAATATTAGCAGTTTAGGAGAAGGGGCAAAAAAGGATTTTACTGTTAGTTTTGTAACAGTACCGGGTGACGCCATCTTTGAAGCTACCGTGAGACAAACTTTTTTCAAAGAAAACGGGCTAGAGAATAAAGAACTACCTTATACCCTAAAAATAACAGGCACAGTTAGTAGATTGAATCTTTACGGAAGTCAAAGTGATTGTGTTTCAGATTTTCATATGAAACTATATTGTTATTGCAATACTTAAGTTCTGCTGTGATAGACTGAAAATATTTATAACATATCATGTAAATAACTACTAAGTTAGCTGACGGATTTANTTTTTTGTTAAAAAAAATATATGATGTTTTGACTAAATTTACAGTATTACCTCTTGATCTTGTGATTTTTATTAGTCTATAGTACATTATTTCCACGAATTCACTGTAATAGCTTTTTGGACAAAAATTAAAAATAACAGTTAAAATTACAACTTCTACATATTTCTAACTCTCTTAATAAGAGCTTATTTAAAAAATATGATAGAAAGTATTTCAAATCAAAAATGTAGATTTTTTTAGTTAACATTCAAATCTTACAAGAATACGTTTTAAAATTGCAATTTGATCTTTTTTTTTCATAGAAAATCATTTGCCAAATAATTTTTTGCCTTAAATTTGTACGGTGCGAGGATGAATGTAAAGTTGCAAAATTTTCTTTGTGGCAATTTTAATAATTATATCAGTCAAAACTTTCAATGGGTACTCTGTATAAAATTGTAAAAATTGGTTAAAACTTTTTGTTTAACTAGTGTATAGCATATTCTATGATTACTATCTTTAATCTATGATTAGTATCGTATGTCCATAGACTAAATCATGCCCTAACCTCTCTTGTCTACGTCTCCCAATCGGCGAAGAATGTATTATTGGCTCTTAAAGTACTGCACAGTATTAAATAATTTAAAAATTAACTAAAGACTTACAAACTGTTAGCTAATTAGACATGTGGGCAGACACACTTTTAATTGTTTTTATCTCTGTTTGTACTGCTCTTTTGGGAGAAGGCTTAACTTGGCTGATGGTATATCGTACTGAAAAATACCAAAAGTTGAAATCAGAAGTTGAAAAGCAAAGTAAAAGACGTAAGTATTAGTATTTAAATCTTACTATAATTTTAAGGTTTATAGTTTAAAATTGATCTAGTGGAAAAAAGGAAAGAAGCTCATGGGGACTCATTAGACAAACAACATAAGAAGAAAATCGAAAGAGAAGAAGAAAGATTGAAAAATAACAATAGGGATTTAGTACTTGTGAAAATGAAATCAATGTTTGCTATTGGTTTTGCATTTACTGCACTACTGAGCATGTTCAATAATATGTAAGTATTTAATTTTAAACTTTATTAATTGCTGGTCTTGCTGCACTTATACAAGAAAGTATAATAGTGTTCTGTAAAACTGAATTAAATAAAACACTAAAATCTAAAATTCCACATAGATTTTTAAAATAATCTAAAATATATTTGAACAGATATTATGTTCAATTTTAGGCTGCCTCACCATCTACATTTTTAAAGCGTGAAATTTTGGGTTTTAGTGTTATTATGTCCTGTTTATATTTGGAATTAGTTGATAAAATTGTTTTGATAATTACTTTTTCGTCTTTTAATTTAAAAATAAATTTCAGTTTTGATGGAAGAGTGGTTGCAAAGTTGCCATTTATTCCTCTGGCATGGATTCAGGGATTGAGTCATCGAAATCTCCCTGGAGATGATTATACAGATTGCTCCTTTATATTTTTATATATTTTATGTACAATGTCTATTAGACAAAATATTCAAAAACTTTTGGGCTTTGCACCATCACGTGCAGCATCAAAGCAAGGAAATGGTTTCTTTTCTCCATCTGCTGGTCAGTTTAAATAAAATTTATTTGTTGATGTTAATTATTTAACAGAGAGCAATAAACTATCTATTTATACTAAAAAAATACCCAAAACAATTACTCACTGTAGGACAAATTTCACTAAATTATGCACACTTCATACATGGGTTTATCAACAATTAGTCTATCAAATCCTAATCTTGTAAGATCTATGGTCCGAAAGTCTCCGTCCAAAATTAATTCTGCAACGGCCCTGCCTACCGCCGGTGCTTGTTGAATCCCTTGTAAAAATAGAAATTGTTAAAAAGAGTATAATTCAAAATGTAATGACTTTTGATTCAGTACTTTGTTGTAAACAATTTTAGATTATGCTTATAAGCAATTATTATTTTTTTTATTACATATTCTGTGATATTTTTTATTCCATGATTTATCATATCTTATTGCCACGTGTGGTTAAAACGTTTGAGAAATGAACTTTTTGTATACGTGATTTCTTTTAAACATTCAAGAATGTTTTTTGCTGATTCAGTACACATACTATTTTGACCTTTGATGACGTTTAATCTAAAGTTGTACACCAAAGCTAAACCTTATTAAATTTTCGCTTAAAATTATCATTTTAGCCGTTTTTATTTAAAGATAATTTTTATGTATGTTTTCCTTCAATGTTAGACTAAATGTGCAATTTATTAAAAAAGTGCAATTATTACCATGTCCACTAAATCCTGTTGCTATAAATAAATTGTGGAACAAGGGATGGGGTCCAATGATACCATTTTCATCAAAGGTATTGTAATCATAAAAACCGCTCCAGGCACTTTTCACCTAGAAAAACATAAGAAAAAGAAAATGGGAGCTATTTGAAGAAATTTCTCATATCGAATGCTTAAGTGGTTTTATACAAAAAATAAAGTAATATGTAAAATGAGCGTTTTTGAACGATGGCTTACTAATTGTAAAACCAGAAAAAAATAAACGCCTTACTTTTGCCTTCTATAAAAATCAGCAAAAAGTATTTTTTTATGTATGAGCGTCGAATTAATAGCATGAGAATAAAATTTTTATTACTGTCCAAAATTTTATATAGATAAGTATAAAGTAACTTAAAGTAAAGTCGACAGAAACATGGATAAAAGAAGAACTAAGTTTCATTTTATGGGTCTCTTTGTTCACACAATACATATTCAACTTACCTTTATAGAGTTGAAAGCAGGTACTCTATTAGCTAAAAGTGGCCACACTTTTTCATCAAAAAAGTTATAATCAACATCTAAATTGTTTGTATTTGGTTCTTCTTCTGGAAGAGGTGATAAACCACCTATAAATCGCCCTCCTAATCCTTCTCTTCTAAAATATGCCCCACTATAATCTATTACCATTGGAGTATTTAGGATTGGAGGATTTACTTGACAATCATATTGATAGACATATCTCTTCCTAAAATACGTAGAGATAAAAGAAAAGTTTATCATAACAAAAGGATGTCAACAGTGTCACAATTCATCAGTTTTTTGCAATTATATTTAAAAAATAATTGACCCCTACTATTCCGCACCTAATTTATGTAAGATATTCGAACACGATTAATAGTACTAAAAATGAGTACCTTATTTTAAAAGCACAATATATACAATTTTTAATACAAACAAAAGAACACAACAAAATCAACTGCTTGACTTAAAAAAAAATCTAGGAAAATTGCATACAATTCACATTTTAAAATATTAAATATTCATCTAAGATATCAAAAGGTACTTTTAAATTTGTCATAATTAACAAGTGCTTAACGCATGTGAATGGAAAGCAAAATCAAAATTGTAATTTTTTGTTATTACAGAAGGCCCTATTTTCCAATCGTCATTGAAGTATATCTAAAATTAAGGGCGATTTGATCCCTGAAGAGTATATTTTTCAGAGGTTTGTTTTTCTTGTTTTGTATAAATTCATGTAAATGCTAACTTAAAAATTGTTATACTGAATTTGATGTGTTAAAATTTTAAAATTTGTGTTTGGATGAATGCAATAAGTGAATTTTACATTGATATTGTGTTTCTTTTGTATATTTACCTTTTTTCAACAGGTAGTGGAATTGATAAGATTCCTCGAGATGTGCCAATATTACATAGTTTGGCTACTTCACCAGATTCAGCACCAGCTGCAAGTACGCACATTGCAAATTTTAAGGAGCGTTCTTCACCTGAAGGTAATTTAAACTGAAAATACCCACAACAGAATTTACAGTGATATAAAAAAAGAGAAAAAAAGGTTTTACAATTAGTTCATCAATTCCCTGATAGGTTCCCTGAGTTACTCCGTCAACTAAAACATCTCTTTGATCTGTGAAACTGAATTCAGTTACTTCTCCACCCACATAGTAAGCTCCCTTGTTAGCTGCACCTTGGCGAAGCAGTTGCAGTAATGACCATGGGTCAAACCACCCTTCTTTTTCTAGACCTAAACAACCTGCTTCTACATCTGTGACATTTAACCATGGAAATCTAAAAAATTACTTTTAATAAAAGTAATAAATACAAAATAATTATTATTCTACCTTTCTTTTAAAGCATCTTTACCAAGAACAACATTGATAGCTCCAAATTCCTTTTGCATTTTTGAATTATCAAGTAACTGTTGTGCATTTCCTTCACTAGCAAGCATAAGATAGCCATAAGGTTGAAAATAAACATCAGCATCTGGGCCAAATCTGTTTTTGAGGGTTCTTAAAAACTCTGCCCCAAATAAAGACATCTGAATATTCTCAGGCAATGAAAATTGTTGTCTTAAGCCACCTACACTTAAGACTGTTGAATTTTGACGATACTATTAAGTAAAGCAAAATATTTTATTTCATACTGACGTTACTTATAATCCTATGGAATAATTTACTAACTGTTAAATCCTTTTCTACTACAACAACCTCTAATCCTCTACCAGTTTTTTCCTTTAACCAGTATGCGATTGATGAACCTACAGCTCCTCCACCAATTATTGCAATGTCTGTATACTGTGGAATAACATTCATAGGGGAAAGCAATTTCTTTTCATCCTTATTTCGCCAATTGAGTTGTAAGTCATTTCGCAATATTTTAAATGTTCGAAGTAGTGGATGTTCACGGCGATTTTTGCATTTTGTACTAGATGTGTGTAGTAATTTATTACAACAACCTAATTTGATTACCTCACTTGTACTGCGACGAAACATTTCAAAACACTGCTATTAAAAATTGAAAACATTAATTTATCAACTAGTTTGTTGTACTTATTTCGTTATCACTGATAATGAATATCATCACAAATTAACTACATGGTAACGAGATACTATAGAGTTGTGATACCAAATTATACAAGACGGTTTGTAGTTCTCATCTAACTGGTCATTCCAAATTTTTTGTCCCACTAAACTATTTTTTTATTTTTACAAAGTATCTATTTGTAATAATTTCCACAATAATTGAAACAGGCGGTTACCTTTTATAAGCTTTCTAATTTATAACCGTCTTATTATAATAGACAAGCATTTTATAACCTACAAAATATCAATATGCTACAAAATACAAGTCATAGATATGAATATAATTCATAGATTAAAGACACACTGAAGAACGTGATATAAACCATAGACATAAACCAACTGAAGTAAGGTATTTATGAAGTTCACTTGGAAAATCGGAGAGTTCAGTCTTGTGAAACTGGCACCCGATATAAAAAATCCTCTGATTTAAACTTTACCAATAAATTGTGCATTGTTTACGGGTTCTAAATATCTAAGTATCATAATTCTGCGTCCATTAGTTCTGTTAAAAAAAGGAAAATTGTTTAGGGTACAGGTGGAAATTAAATATCAATTTATTCAAAAACTACTGAAGATATGACAATTTAATTGACGACAATTAATTGCAACAAAAGTAATAGACGCACAATCATGATACTTACATATTTAGTTATCGCAAACAACACACAATTTATTGGTAAAGTTTGAATCAGTGGATTATTTTTATCGGGTGCCAGTTTGATACGAATGAAGAGTTCAGATGAAATCCATGGATGAAAAATCATATAAATAAAACTTAGAGCTTTTAGGCAAAAGTATAGGATAAATTTGTTAAAAAAATAAGGAAAGTATTTTTAAGAAAATACGGATACGTCGATTTTCAAATATCAATAACAAATCTGAAAAAAATTCAAATTAGGAAAACTTTCTCGAAAGAATTTGTTTTAGAATCAAAATCAAAAAATGAACCAACTAGCCAAGACAAAATCAAAATACTATCATGTAATTAAAGCGAAGTAATCCTATAACCCACCAAACTAAGATTCCATTTTGGAAACTTTTTGATCCTTCCCCTCACATGATCTACCATTTTTAGCCCAGTTTAGAAATAAACTTCTGTTCAAGTCTCTCTTCTCTGAAATGATTACGACGCGATTAAACGTTAATTGACTTAACTCAAAATTAGACGCGCCAAAAATACGATAATTTTAATGCTTTTTAACAATAGAAAACACCCCCTAAAGATTCCACTGCTTATCAAATTAATTATAACTTTTTTCTATTGTAAAAAAAAAAACTATGTTTAACATTTGCTGTTTAAGTACATCCTGCAGTGCATGAGAACACTGTATAAAAATTGAAACTTCTTGAATTTTTCAAGATATGCATATTTCAAGCTGATTTTGTGGTAGACCACGTAACAAAATTTGTAGTGCCATGATTTTGATGCTCTTTCCAACGTGTTAATTTAAGTCAAAAAATGAAAAATAAAAAAGTATCTACAATTGTTTTCTGTTTGCAAATCTCATTCCAATGATACCTGCAGGACTAAGAACAATTAAGCGCTCAATTGAAATGATGTCCTTTCAAATAATTTTTTTTTTATAAATTTAAGCATATGTTTCGTCTCTGGGGCAAGGATTTCCGTATTGTATGAAAATTTCAAGTCGATATCTCGTTCCGTCAAGAAGTTAGAACTCTTGATAGACGAACGTACGTTGACCCTAAAATAGGGTTCCGTAGTTCCAGATACGGAACCTTAACAAAGGCACATACTACATTAAAATATTATTAAGTCAATAATGTATTATTATAACTAAGTAAGAGGGAAAAGTGATGAAGCTAACGAAGTTGAGATTAGAAAATGATCCAGTCAACCAAAATGTTCAAATTATCAATTTTTTCACATGTGGCACTGGCAGTAAATTTTTTATTATTTTCACTTATTTGTGAAACAACCCCTCTTTTTGACTAAATATGTATTTTTCTATTCACTATGTAATAGATATTGCAACTCCGTTGTTTAATTCTTGAATAACAAGTGATTTCTTATCTTCAGTAAGACAGACACCATGCATTGATAGGTATTTAGAAAAAATATTTATTTCGTATATGTAGTAACAACGAACTAATATGAATGTATGATAAAATATTATCCCTCCAGCTTATACGATTAAGGGAAGTATGAAATATCAAATGCATATATCTGGGATTTACAGTAATGGCGCAACAGCAATGGCAAAATGTCGATAATTAAGGGCAATGGACATTCGTTGTTATAAGTGAAGGTTTAGTTTGTTCACGGTACACGGCGGCGTAGCATAATGAATATGCTGATGAGATTTTGCGGGGTTTCCGTTATGAGATGTTCATACCATCGCGAGTCTACCGTATCATCAAGCACGTCCGATTCACCGTTGTATGGTATATAAATATTCCACACCTAATATTCGCCAAATTCTTGGATAAATTTGAAAATAGAAAAAGTTGAAGTGTTATATTATATTCTAATTCGGGGTTTCTTGACCTGGGGTCCAACCATTAGTGGCGATAGTGGAGAGGGTCCGTGGTCAGTCTGTCTAACATCATTTACTTCTATTAATGTAAATTTCTACGCAAATTCCTATAATTCTGTTCGAAAAGAATCACGTCATTGGGTCATTCTTAACAGTAGATACAGTAGCGGTACATGGGGGGGGGGGGGAGTCCGCTCCAGACCTCCGGCGCTTGGAGGCTCCAACTTTCGAGATGTCCTTCTTGATAAAATCCCAATCAAAGCCGAAATATTACGTCAGAATGAGTTAAGGAACACGATCTGACATGAACGTTTAAATTGGGAATGGGCCGACTACCTGGTTTGAATCCGGTACCCGGTGGGTCACGCACCTTTTTTTAGGATCCGGCGGTGTACCGGATAATGACCCGGCTTAATTAACGATAAGTTATTAGTATGACTTTAATATCTTGTAGATTTTAAGTATTTATCAACATTAAAGGCTCGTTTTAATGGTTTCAACTTAACTTTCTCGTTGAAAATCCGTCAACCAAGAATTATAATTTCGTTAGTTTAGTGTTTAATTTACTTTTTTAATAGGTCTTTGGGACGTTGCTGAGGGTGGTATTTAATGGATAAGCCCATCAGAACGAAGACATGAACCATTAACCGTAGTGGTAGTGTATGTTACAGCTACTGATTTTAATGAATATAGAAAATTATTAACTTATAAACTTTCATTTAAGTAGTGGTAATTTTTTCTAAATGTGCTGCTTTATTTTATAGATTATCTCAAACTTTAAACCCACTAGGGCCTGTTGTTCACATTTGCTACTTTAATCATTGTTTTGTTAAGAATCTAAATACGATTAACATTCCTTTTTTGACTAAATACAACAAGAAAGAGTCAACCTTTCATAAAAAAATACTGTTTTTGAAGGATAAAAAAATTTGTTTTATGTGATCGATTTCACGTCTTAACTACTGAATCGATCATTACGAAATTTTGTAGACACATTGTCAGGGGTACAGAAAAGGACATAGTGTACCTTTTATCCTGAAAAAATACTGTTCCCGATGGATAGAAAAATTAGTTTTATGTGGTCGATTTCACGCCTTAACTACTCGATCGATTATCATGAAATTTTTTAGAAGCATTGTAAAAAAAGAACATATCCAGAAGAAAAAATGTTGATCCCGAGGGAAAGAAAAATTAGTTTAATGTGGTCGTCGATTATCTTTGACACGTATTTAGGACATCAATGCGAGCAAAGCCACGAGTAAAATGTAATACATTTAATAAAATTGATCGGATAGAAGGGTATCGTTTTTATAAAACAATTGCCGTTGGGAACGTTTAAAAAGCAAAAACATTAATCGATAGGTTGTTTAAACGATAAAATGCGGTTTC
Organism: Agrilus planipennis; assembly: GCF_000699045.2. Lineage (NCBI taxonomy): Eukaryota > Metazoa > Arthropoda > Insecta > Coleoptera > Buprestidae > Agrilus > Agrilus planipennis. The sequence goes on along the minus strand of NW_020439053.1, from coordinate 532,447 downwards.
CGTATATCCGGGGTGGGTTAAGTGTTTTCCAAAACTTATTTTACTAATTACCGATAACAATTCGTTTAGGAACTTCCGCTCGTGCGATTGATTGTTGTAGTCTCGAATATTTAGACTAATGCAAGTAGAATCTGGACAAAATGACCAGAGGTTCGTACACGTTTCGTGAAAATGTCCCCGAATGTGAGCATGATACTTCTTACAGATCATGTCTTTGTGCTTTATTATTGCTTTTATGCATTTGTTTAATAACTGTGATTGCCGGTATGATTTGGACATACAGGATAGTTATTGAAAAAATTCACGATCCTAAGGTAAAGTAAATCCAATTTTATTTCTTTTACGTATTAAAATTAAAATGATTTGTATTGAAAACTTGTGTTTTTAAACGATAAATGTAAATCTAAAATGAATAATATAATCTATTTAAGACACGAAAATGTTTTTTGTTATTCATAATCATATTTAAAGAACATTATTATTTTAATTTATAATAGTATCAGATTAATAAATTATTCTTAATTTTTACTGAAAAGGGGAAAAAAAGGAAATTTCGTTTTTTTTGCTTCTCTCAAAGACCTTGTAGACTCTGTCTGGCGTTTTTTTGCTTTATAGTAGTAATTATTATTATAAATCATCTAGTTACAATATGTAATTACCTTGAGATTAATATTCTTTCTAAATTGCTGACTGTTGTATAAAATTTCTAACTACGTTAGTTTTGGTATAATACATGTATTTTTGAAAATGTCGTACTAGAGGAAACTAGTCAAAGTTATTGTCAAGTTACTGTTTTATTTCATAAATTACGTGAATTTGGAAAAGTTATACAAAATACTGCAAATGAACATGATGGTTGTTGAACTTAATTAGTCTTTTTTTTATTTAAAATTATAAATTATTTTTTTAATCATTAAGAATTAGTACTATATATATAAAACACTTTGATATTTAATAGCGGTTAATATATCAAATATAAATGTGAAAATTCATTTTCCACTTATACCAACTATAAATTACCTCAGGTTAATGAGGAAAATTTGTTGCTGTTGTCATATTCTCGCCTGTTGTTATTCCCTTCTCTACGAGGGTATGACAACACCAACAAATTTTTCTTCATTATCTTGAGATAATTTATAGTTGGTATAAGTGGAAAATGAATTTTCACATTAATGCTTGATTAAGAATTAGTAAAAATTTACATGTTTACGCATTAAAACCATTAAAAAAATTGAAAATAAAACTGAAACTAGCATATACCTCGATGCTTAACTTAATCATCAATCAATATAGGTGCTGTCATAAAATGTATACCTGAGGCGGTGTACGACTAGCGCAGCACCCTTTTACACCTTTGGTATATATTTTATTACTGAATAAATAGGTTTTAACATATGACGAAAAATGCTCGATAATAGACAGGTTTTTAAATATGCGAAAAGGAGTAGTCAGAAAAGTGAAATATTTCTCGCGTGCCCAGAAAGTTTTCACGCCCATAAAATTTTGCCGCTGCGCTGCCTAAAGCTGGGTCAAAGGGTAAATCCGCCACTGAAATCACGACTGTTCCAAATTAATGATTAAAGGTTAAGTACCTACTAGAGGTCTAAATCTTTTCTTGGTGTTTTCTGCGGTGGAATTTTAATTATTCAGACGTTTCGTTTTCCGTTATCTCTTGCTGCCGGCTTCTTCAGTGATGATGACATTAGTCACGACTCAATTAAATTACTGCAGGAGCCTTTATTTTTTTTTGATGTTATGAAAAATTTTTTTGCTTTTTAGTTATTCCATATTAATCTTTTGAGTAATAGGTAATGAAAAACTAAAACTTTAATAAGGGTGCATTTCCTCGTATATATGTATATCTCATATACATATTTCTGTGTTCAAATCAAAAGCATTTAATTTGCTGTTGAAGTAAATAATCTTTGTATTAAAAACCATTCAAAGTCATATGTGCTATTTAATAATATTAATACATATTCTATAAGCTCTATACCGATAAAGTCGAACTAAATCATAAAATGCGGCTTTTGTATATCCGGTGTAAGTGTTTTCCAAACCTTTGTTTATTAATTGCTACTAACAATCTGTTTAGTATATTTCACGAGTGTATTTTTTTATCGTTGTAGTGGCATTAATTAGTTCTATTACTTCTGTTTTCTAGTTGGATAGGAGTGCTACTTCTTCAGATCAAAAATATGTATATGAAGAAATTGCACCAACAAATCATGAAATCATTACGAGAACGACTACCACATTATTAGCACGAACTTCAAGGAAAGATACATTTCAAAGTAACACACCATTTGCAGCTACAACATCGTACTTCAAAGAAACAAGCACCTCTACCCCTAAACAAATACCTCCTGAAACAGAAAATACGACCTTGTTCGAAAATTACACATTCAAGGATGATAACATTAGCAATGACTACAACGAAACAAGAACATCAAGTGTTTTGATAGAAGAGACGTCGTACAAATACGAAACAGAAGGGGAAACGGTTTTTGAAACTACCGAAAGTTTGGGAAATACTTTAGCAATTGATGACACGATAACTACAGATGCAGAGACCAGCGGAGAAGTTCAAACAACATCCTCACCAGATGAAACAGATCATGAATCTGAAACAGAAGACTATTCACGAGTTACATATGGGACTGAGAGAGAATTTCGAACAATAAAATCTTCACTAGCAATAAACGAGATTGTAAGTGAAGCTCAAACAACAATATCTTCACTAATGACAAACGATGTTCAGAGTATAAATGAAGTTCAAACAACAAAATCTTCACTAGGAACAAATGAGGTTCAAAACACAAGTGAACTTCAAACATCTACATCTTTACCAGTTAGAAACACGGAATTGTTTACTAAGTTAGATACAATTCGAACAAATAGTGGAAGTTCTGAAATTAATAATACCATGCTACTCAGAATATCAACAGTTGACGATAGAATTATTTTTAACCAAAGTTCTTTTGAAAATCAACAGCTTTTGTCAACTACGAAAAAAGTATCAGCATTAACAACTGAATACGAAAATGAAACGCATACAACCAAAGATGCCCCCCAAAAGTCAACAGCGGCGTCACTACCACCAACAACGACGCCGCCAACAACGACGCCTTGTATCCCAGTAGTCAATCCAGCGATGACAACGGCGCTTGTTACAAAAGCAGAGCCCGTATGTTTTACAACTGGATGTAAATCAACGGCGTCCCGCATGTTAAGCCTCATGGACCATTCCGCAGATGCGTGTGAAGATTTCTACCAGTTTGCTTGCGGTGGTTTGCGAGAGAATTCTGCTGATTCAAATGTTTGGACCGCAATAGCAGAGGAACTGGATAAAATTGATGAAACCTCGTCACTACTGTATTTACAAAAATATGCCGCTTTTTATAAAAGTTGCGTAGAACATGAATATATTTTCGAATATGAAAATCGATTAAAAAGAAGTAAGTATGTAGGTCATCTTTTACATTCTTTATTAAGTAACTAAATGTTAAGTAAATATGGATTCATCATCATAAGGTCGTGAGTCCTAAGACTGGTTGGATACGTACCTCCACTCTTTCCTATCCTGAGCTAAACTTCGCAATTCCCTAAAACTAGAACAGCCCACATCCTTAACTATTTGCGAACACTAATCTAATCTAGGTCTACCTCTACCCCTCCTAACTCCTGTTTCTGCCTCTAATATGTCATTGACTAGACCTTCATCCCTGAGAAGGTGTCCTTCTAACCTATCTCGTCTATTTCTTATTAACTTCTATAGAGTCCTCCATTCTCCTATTCTTTCTAATACCTCTTCAACCATGCCATAAAAAAATACCTACCACCGACTTTGATCGAGTGAAATAATTTCCTTTTTAAGGATAACTATGAGCTAATTAATATATTTTTTTTGCTAAAGGATCTTTTTGATCTTTTTATACTATATTAAGTATTGTCTTTGTAATGGCCCTCAAAATTGTTGTGAAATATGTTATACGCTTATTTTTAGTTAAGGAGCTCGTAAACGAAGTAGGTGAAATTTTTGTGATACCAGAAGCTGACTCAGCTGTGGATATAACAGAATTATTTGCCAAATTGGTCTTGAGATCTTCACTGCCCTTTATGGATGTTTACATTGAGGAGGAAAAACAAAATTCAACTTTCGTTTTTCAGGTACAGTTTCTAAATGTACTTTGAACGGCACATGTCTTATCATCAACAACAATAAAAAAAAATACAACGTGTAATTATACAACACGCTACTGAAATGAAACTTTTTCAAACACACAAACATACCGGGATAGGGGTTAAGGAATTGGTTTAATGGTATTATTTGTACACTATGCTTCGCACGGGTGCAATGCTGATACTAAATATACGATAGAATGTCTTTATATACAACAATCACAGCCTTTTTGTCATTAGACAATACAAACCGGCCGGTACCGTCGCAACCGCCATGTCCCTGCATTTTAAGCCTGTAATATCTCCGAAAATATTCATTTAAATTACATGCTGCACATGTAAAGGGGCATATTGATCTATATTGAATGCACAATGTATTTAAAAGTACTTAATTGGATAAGGATTAATGCTGTATTCCTTAAAATCGCTTCGTAAATAAGCCATTATTTCTCGTAAAAAGTAAAGAATAAAAAATGGTTATTGTGGGTTATCCCTAACAGATAGACATATACCATCGCGGACTTTTTTGTAGACATTTTTAAGGTGTACAATACTGTAGTATATTATTTTGATCTATCTCATAGAGAGATTCTCATTTCGTATCCAGTCTGAACAAGAGACTCGAATCTCTCAATAAGTAGCGTTTCGATAGACATGGTTAAAAATTTTTAAGTTCAACATATTTCAGAGATCCCAGTCTTTCTACTAGAGACTCGAGTCTCTCAATTTTTCAGTTTTATTCATTCAGTCTCTCTGTGGGAGACTTGAATCTCTGAATTAACAATTTTATCGTTTGAGTTTCTCATACAGAGACTGTGGGAGATCTATAAAAACACCTAGACAATAACTGAGAGACTGTGAAAGACTGTTAGAGTCGCTGAAAGACTCTGAGAGACTGGAGAGAGATTGAAAATTTTTGTCTAGGGTAATAATACATCACCATTTTCTTTATCGGCCATACATGATTGTGTACTTAATAAAGAAATTAAATAAAAAACATCAAGTTATTGGTATCGATTTCTCGAAACCACAAGATGTGAATCGCGTTTTTTAACGTACCGATTTTCGTCAGTATACCTGAAGTAATTCCGACAAATCACTGACTAAACTGACGCTTCCCCATGCAAATGAAATGACTGGATAAAAAAGTGCTATACATGACAATTGATAGTAATTGCAGTCATTATTGGTAATTACCAATTAATTTTATTTATTGGACCGCATAATGAGACCACGTTGCAACTGTTTTCAATAATTTCAAAAAATTCAATTTTAGGAATAAATAACTTTTTTGGTGTTGGCTCTTTGATGTTTAGTAAATAGGTTGCGACCATTCGCTAAAGGAAACCAATAAATCTAGAAATGTTTCTTCTACTTGTCACTATAAATTTCTTCGGTCACTTTATCTAAAGAAAGTCTTAGATATAGTGGATATGTGTTTGGTATGTTTGACTTCCCTTTCGACCTTATCTAAATCACAAAGTAGCAACAGACACTGGATATATATGTATATATTTATATATTAGGCTTTAGACGTTCTAGCAAAACAAAGACAGAATAAAAACATACCAAATTTGTTTTGTATTAGTTTTATATCAAGAAATACGGCATACAATTTCTTATTCACAAAATTAAGCTGACAACTTATAAGCTCTGTTAGGTACCTGGACAAATTTTGTAACTTTTTAAAAATAATCGGTGATTTATCAAGACTGTCTATTGGGTGCTGATGAGATCTAATAAGATCGAAATTGTTATACACGCCTGGTAGTTTCTATAAATTAGTGATGAAGAACTATTGAAATACTGTTACTCAAAATTTTACAAATAGGTGCAACCTAGTGATATTTACTACCACCAGTAGTTAACAGAATTTAATGCTCTTTACAAATAGGTAGGTCCATACGTGTTTTATAATCACAATCGTATTAGTGAAATTATGGATTAAACAGTTTTTACACCTTCGTATTTCTTCCTGTAATATTTATCAACAGGCCTAATCCCANTAGTATTTTCTATGTCTTACTAATTATTTCAATTATTTATAATATTGTTAGTTAGTAGTTATGCAGGCTTTTGCGGTTATTGTTTGCGGTAAAGCTCATTAGGATTCTGGATTTGCATCACGTTAAAAATGTCTACTGTCGATGTTTCGCTCTCTATCGCAGGGGACATATTTAGGGCTCGGGGTTTAGGGTTGGAAATTCGCGATTAACAATTAAAACTATTGTTGTTTACGAACAATTACTTTAGAAGAAAAGGACGACTTCCTTTTGTTTTTCTGAAGTTTGATTACATCTTGTAGCAGATGTTGATTCTGTATTGGACCATTTTACTATAATGAATAGCTTCAGGGAGAATAAATTAGTACTGAATGAGATAATTGCATTTTACACTTTATTTATCAACAGGGCAATTCAAGTGATTTAAGGGATGAAGATGCTTTATGTAGTATATAAACACACCGATGTTTCGCTTTATTTTGTTAAAGCTTCTTCAGGGTAGATTATATAGATAAAAAATAAAGTTGAAGCTTGGGTGAATTTCAATGGATTTATGTACTATGAATATATATCTTCTGCAACTTTATTTATCAACAGGGCAATTCAAGTGATTTAAGGGATGAAGATGCTTTATGTAGTATATAATCAAACCGATGTTTCGCTTTATTTTGTTAAAGTTCTCTACAATTTAGATAAATTAAACATTTCTTACCCTTAAATTGCTTGAATGAGTCCTTTTGATTAAAGAGCTTTTATTTTATTCGTTTTCATATTTTCCCTTGATTTTTTATAAATGTTAAGGGGTATGTTTCGCCTTAAGAGAATGCTATAATCTACCCTGAAAAAGCCTTCGCATCGTAAGGCTAAAAGATGGTCTGATTATTTAAAGTTAAAATCCAAAAGACCATTGTCCCTTAGTTGTTTATGATTTCGGATTTGCAGTGTTTTGTTTAATTTAGTTGTTCAGCTTACTCAAGGGGGGCGTAGTCCAAAGGGACTGCCCTCCTTCCACCAGTAGGAGCTGATAGGAATAAAACACTCAATAGCTTTTTTCCCTGACCGTCCATTTCCGGTGAAAACTGGTAATAAATCGATTAAATTTTTATTTAATACGAGACCCAAGTTTTAAAACCATCCTTCATATAAAATAGAAATTAATAAGTAATTTATAAATGAAATGTTTATATAATGTATTAAAGGTATATGGATGGCAAACCAACAATAATAATAATAATAAGATTGAAAACAATAAATAACATTTCAGTTGACTTTGCCCGGCAAAAGTTTCGCATTCAGTGGAACAGGACGTTGGTCAGCAGGATCAGACGGTCAAAGGCGATGTTTGAACGTGATCCGAGGCCAGTTGCACGGCCGGAACTTGGACTTGGGAAAGATTCACGATGTGTATTTGAACTGTCTCAGGAACTATTCAATATATTTTAATTCAATAGAAAATGTCGTTAGAGCTCTCGGAGTTTTCTCTCAACTGCATGCGTACAATCAGACGCAAAGGATACAGGAATTGAGATTCACGATTGAGTGGAACATACTGGATCTTATAACGGTACGTGTTTCTTTAAGATAGTGTGATGTCAAAATAAAAAAAGGGAATATAGTTATTTTATTAATAGTAAAGGTGCTCGAAAGGTTAGACGGAACCCTATTGTTGTCAAAATGTTATCGTAACGTTCGATAACACAAGACCAAGTCTAAGATTGTCTTTATACTAGCAAAATCAAGACCAAGGCCGAATGAACAAGACCAAGACTAAAACCAAGACCGAATGACCAAGACTACAACTACTACCGAAATTCGGAATAGGGTGCTAAAGATGTACGTTTGGAGCGCGGCTCTGTATGGGTGCGAAATACGGACTGTGGGCGCGGCGGAAAAGAAAAGGTTAGAAGCGTTCGAAATGTGGTGTTACAGGCGAATGATGAGGATACCGTGGATAGAGAAGGTTAGAAACGAAAAAGCATTAGAAACAATAGGAGAACAGAGTCAATAAGAGATAGACGAGATAGGTTGGTAGGACACCTTCTCAGACCTGAAGGTCTAGTCAGAGACATACTAGAGGCAGAAACGGAAGTTAGGAAGGGTAGAGGTAGATCAAGATTAGATTACTGTTCGCAAATAGTTAAGGATGTGGGTTGTTCTAGCTTTAGGGAAATGCGAGGATTAGCGCAGGATAGGAAGGAGTGCGTGTCCAACTAGTCTTAGTACTAACGACCCTATGATGATTAAAAAAAAATATTTCTGCTTAGAATAATTATTTAAAAAAACGTAAGACCAAGACTTAACACGCAAGACTAAGACCAAGGCCCAGAATACATCAGTACGGTCAAGACCAAGACCAGAAGTATTTGATTAAGACTAAGACCGAATAAGTAAGACCAAGACCAACAGTAAGATTGTGACAGTGCCCTTTATCGACCCTTAAAAAACAGCAATTAGTAAAGTGGCAAATTCACTCCCCGTGTGATACCGGCTAGTTTTACTTTCAGTAATCGTTTATCAATTTTTAAATTGGTGATTTCGTTTTGTTAAAAACGACCCGACCCTGCCCTGTTCTATGTTTTATAACTCTAGCGCTTAATTATAAAGATACCGTCTATGCTGCATATTTTTTTATTTTTTTCTAGTTCGATTCGTTAAATGTCAAAAAAAGTCTTGTATATAAAAAATACAAGGTGCTTAAAATATCTGATCTACAAAAAAATTATCCCCTGCTCCAATGGAAGAAATTTTTCGAATTACTGAGTGGAAGGAATATCGACGATAATCTTTCCGTACACGTCTACTGTATAGAATATTTTAAAAATTTATTTCAAGAACTTCGCAGCACACCTAAAAGGCAAGTAAATTATTTAATTGTGTTTGTAAATTATAAATAAAAATAAACACACTGAGGTACATTAAATTTAACGTGTTAATTCAATGCATTAGTGAATTAATTTTTGAAAACTTCAAGTTTTCAACATAAATATTCGTTAATCCTTAGCGGAAGGCATTGTTTTTCCACTATGTTCTAATATAGTTTTTCATTTCCACATAAAAAGACGATTAAAATGTTAATAACCAGTTGTTATTCCTTTTTCTTTCAGGAAGTTAAAAAATGCCTTAATAGCAATTTATGCACGCGAATTATTTGAAAATTTGGTTGTTACTCAAACTGGAAACGATCGCGAAGAGTATTGTTTGAAACTATCTTCTTACTTATTCCCAGATGTGAGTTCTTTGTTGTATTCTAAAACTTGGTTTCCGAAATCGAAGGAAGTAACAGAAAAGTTCTTTGCAAAAGTGTTTCTCGAATTGAAGCATAATTTTTCGAGAACTTTAAACAGTGTAGACTGGCTAGATGATACAACAAAGACAGCTGTTTTATTGAAAGTGCAAAATTTGAATGTGGCTTTCGCTAAAGCTGACGATAATTACAACAATAAGACTTATATGGAAGAAAAATACTCAAATTTGAATGTAACTTCGGCAGATTTTATAGGAAACTTTGTACAGACCGATATATTACGGAAGAAAGCGTTATATAGCTTGGAAGGAAACAAATTTTCTTCTAATTTAGTGTAAGTATTTTTCTGTTTTGATTTGACAATTTGCCTGAAGCGTTTTCGGATATGTAGATCGGATCAGTAAATAGAACCAACTCCCACTAACAATAGTAAAAGATACGCAGAATAAATATTATTATTTTCTATTACCAGCAGAAATAATATGGAAAATAAAAAAAAATCAAAAATGAGCTGAAAAATTATTATTGAACTTTTGAGGTTGAATATACTGCAAAGGGTATTTTAAACTCCTACTATTTACTGATTAATGTATATGTAGATATGGGAATACAGGAACGGAGAATAATGTGTCATCATAGGTACACGAGTGGAGTGAGCTTTTCAGGATGACTGGTGCCCATCATACAGTGGCGCCTAGATTTTATTATCTGCGTATTTTTGTCAGCTGATTGTCGGCAATCAATTGAATTACATTGTGATTGATGTATTATGCCTGTGCAATATTGTTAGCCAATAGAATCAAGGCACCTATTGCCGTACCGCTGACAGGCTGACGCACCGCTGACAGGCAACGCACCGCTGACAGGCAACGCACCGCTGACAAGCGACGCACCACTGACGGGCGACGCACCGCTGATAGGCAACGCACCTCTGACAGGTGACGCACCGCTGACAGGCTAACGCACAGTTGACAGACTGACGCACCGCTGATAGGCAACACACCGCTGACAGGTGACGCACTGCTGACAGTTTGCTGCACCGTTGAAAGTCTGACGCAAAACTAACAGACTAACACACAGCTGACAGGCTAACTCACAGTTGACAGGCTGACGCACCGCTGACAGACTGACGCACCGCTGACAGGCTGACGCACCACTGACAGGCTCCCCCTGTTAGTTTATGTTCCGTTTCTGTATTCCTACGTCTATACACTGCCTCAAAAATACGCGTACAATTAATGTTCCATTTAATGTAGGTTAGTTATTGAAAATGGAAAAATACTGAGTAAACTTGAATAGAGAAATAAGTTTTGAAAAGTAGTAGGAATAACTCTATAGAATTTGCAGTATAGTACTGTCTGCGTATAATCTAGCGAAATTTTTGTAAAAGGATTACAGCAACGGTGAACCCCAGAAATCAGAAATCTAGGATAAGATTACAATTAATGCCCTTTTGAAATGTCTGATAATTTTTTAATGAACTTAGTATTTTTCCTTTAGTTGGGGTCCGTTGATTACTACATATGAGATGAAACCATTTACCGTTTATTCAAAAAAGCTTACAAGTGAGTACCCAGTCTTGATATTTTTGATACTGAAATATTTTAAAGAAAAATAATACGAATTTGATGTTTAATAACTGACTTTTTTCTGTAGTATTTCCGCCTGCTGTACTTAGAAAGTACGATGTTAGTTTGCCATCGTATTTGACAAAAGCGCAGGTCGGAATGGCCTTAGCTAGAGAAATAGGTCAACATTTCGATTCGGTTGGAAGGCACTACGGTTTAAAGCTGAAAGGCGCTCAAAACTCAACATACACTGCCATGGAAACTTTCATGAAAAACGTTCTTTTAAAAGAATTGACAAGAACTTTAGGAAAACGGACGCTCAGATTGAAGGTAAACGTTATTTCCTTAAATGCTTATTTTCTATTATGTGAAATATACGCTTGAAGAATGAATAGAAATTACCTTATCATCAGCACAAAGTCGTCAGTCCTAAGACTGGTTGCATACGCACCTCCACTCTTTCCTATTTTGAGCTAATTTTCGCATTTCCCTAAAACTAGAATATCCCACATCCTTAATTATTTGCGAACAGTAATCTAATTTGGTTCTACCTGTACTCCTTTTAACTCCCGTTTTTGTCTGTAATATTTCTCTGACTAGACCTTCATGCCGGAGAAGGTGTCCTACTAACCTATCTCGCCTATTTCTTTTTGATTTCCATAGAGTCCTCTGTTCTCCTATTCTTTCTAATGTCTCTTCGTTTCTAACCTTCTCTATCCTCATCTTTCGCCTGTTACACCAGATTTCGAACGACTCTAACCTTTTCTTTTCCACCGCACCCACTGTCCATGTTTTACAGCACTGCACACGAAACATACACCTTTAACAACCTTTTTCAAATTTCTAAGTTAACCGTTCGCGAGCATAGAAGCGATTTCTTTTTATTGAAGGCGACTCGACCCTGCACTATCCTCTGCTTTATATCCCTGCTATTCCTTTTGTTTCAACTTATCTAACTTCCTAGATACCTAAAATCGGCCACTTCTTCTAATCCTTCGTCTCCTATCTTTATATTTGCTCTTCCCCTACCTTTCCTTCCTTTCCATACCAGTATTTTTGTTTTACTTTTATTTTTTACAGTACTGTTTTGTCAGTATCGCATGCATTTCATTTAAATTTATCTCTAACTCCTCATTACAAGATGCTAATACTGCTATATCATCTGCAAATCTAAGCATACTAATCTTTTGCCCCTGTATATCTATCACTACAGTTGTACTGTCTTTAATGATGAAAATTACCTTAAGCTTTGAATAATTTAATAAAAAATGTGAGTAACCGAGGGAGTAGAATTTTTGATATTAGAAACGTGTAATGGATATTAAATTGAGTGTAAGCAATAAGACGACAAGTTGGTATGACGATGTTTAATGGCAGCAAGTAGTGTTAGACGTATTTTGTTGGAATTATCTATAGCATGCTAATGAGATCTAGTGACAACGAAATCGCGATCTGCGTTTGACAATTTCAACACAGATCGGTATGGTATCGTTTAATGCGAGAAATAATTGAAAATTAATGAATTATTTGACTTTAAAATTAATATGACAAACGACAAACAGCTACCTTGAGGAAACTTGATGTAATAGGGGCAAAATGTATAGATAAAACGCATACAGGTGGATAGGAAAATTTATAAAATGCCAAACATCTTATTTATCGCAATTAAATCGACAATTAAATTAGAAACGAAATTTAAAAAAATACAGTTTACATTTTAAATCAACAACCATTGAAATGTTATAGATTGATCCTGAATTATCAATCAAAGATCGAATTGCTGAAAATACAGGATTTCGTTTGGTCTCTGAACACCTGGAAAATTTGGACCAAGAGCCATTACTGCCTTTCATAATGAAGACATTTTCCCGAGAAAAAATATTTTTTATAGCTGTTGCACAAGGTAACTTCACGATGACAAAGAGCTGATCGATTATTATATATTTATATTAAAAATTTGCAGAATATTGTACAGAAATAGATCCCTACAAATACATGAAAGATGCTTTTGAATCAGAAACGTTGCCGGCACCAATGAGGGTGGAAAATATAGTGTCCAACTCGGAAATTTTTTCTGCGACGTTCGGGTGTCCTGAAGGATCCAAGATGAATGATAATCCTGCTAAAAGTCAATTCCCTTATCTCACAAAATCAGAAGATTACGCTTATTACGAAAATGAAAATTACAAGGACTCATTGTAAAGTTTTTTACAAATATTTATTAATTTAGCTGTACATACATCTTGTTAATTTTTATGTCATATGAATTATGCAGTTATTAATTACTTGAATACTAAATAAGAGTGTGACTTATAATACAAAGAGTTGACTTTGATTGTAAGAACTAAATAAAGTTTGAGATTACGATGATCTCGGTCTTGATCTATCTGTATCTTATGTTTAATAATTTTGAGAAATTAGGTATATGATAATTATTTGGAAAACAATAGAAATGTTACGGCATCATTAAGTTATTACGGTAGAAAAGTTTCTAATAGCCTACGAAATACATATTAAAAAAAAAAAAAAGAAAAAAAAATTATCTTAAATTTCTATCATTTACAAATATTGTATCAATTTTTTTCTTCAAATCTTTTATCTCATTTCAATATTACAAATCGTCCTCAATTCACAATCAAAACCATAAAACACGTAACCAATTATTTGCATTAATTTATTTTAGTTATCCTTTTTAAATATCCTTCCAGTTGTAAAGTCCTCATTTCAGCAGAAGAAAGGAATAATAGATGAAGTTTTAACATTTTCGAAATCAGAATTTCAAATTTTTGAAAATATATAGTGTTCCATTAAAAATATATATACCTCAAGCACCCCCCTGTACACTGACAGGTTTATGAAACTTGTAGTAGCACAAAAGAAATCACAAAAACCATTACACGTATTGAAGTTTCGAAATATCGCTTCTTATGACAGTAAAGGGAGATATAAAATTAGAAAATTTGCCCCATACATTTTAATAACTTACTTTTTTAAATATAATTTTGTAGTTTAAAACGATTGGGCTATGAAGAAAAATTAGAAATAAAACCTTTTATGTAGGTATTTTTTTACATTTGANTGCGCCGTAGCATAATTCTAAATTCTATCATATTTGTCTGCGTAGCTCATTTCTTCACCGATCATCGAGCGAGAGCTAGACAAAAGTGTACAGTACCATTTGCAAAATTATAAAGGGAGATATAAAATTAGAAAATTTGCCCCATACATTTTAATAACTTACTTTTTTAAATATAATTTTGTAGTTTAAAACGATTGGGCTATGAAGAAAAATTAGAAATAAAACCTTTTATGTAGGTATTTTTTTACATTTGACGATTCAATAATAAACAACAATTAGTAGAATTCACCAATTTCTTTACTCATTCGCTCTTCAATGCTCCTACAAACAACCAGATTTTCGGATTTTAAATTGATGCTTTTTAGACATTCCTTTTAGAGCAAGCATAAATTTGGAGGAAACCGTGCTTGTAATTTTAAATAATATAGGAAGGAGTACTGGTTGATCCGGAAAGTAGGGTTGATTGAAGGCGAAATCATCGAGCGTTAGACTGGAAAGAAGGAGGTGGTGTGGTGTATGTGGGCTCATCTTTTAGGCGTAATGTGTAGAGGGGCAAATGGAAGAATGAGCTGAGAAGTTAACCGGAAAGGAGGGCACTGGATCATTGATCTTATCGAAAGTATGTGCTCGTAAATGAAAATCAATTTGGTGGTATAACTTTTTCACACATTATCATAAGCGGGTATTAATAGGAGAACATTGGTAATTATCCAAAGAAGTAAAAAATAACGAAACAAAATTAGTTTCTCTCTATATTTCAACCATGTGCTATCCAAATATAGGATCAGAGAACACTTACTCCGTGGAGATTCTTATAGATCCCTTTTTTCAAACAGTGGTAGTTCCTTTTTTTATCTATCTAGTGTTAAAATCTAGTAAATAAAACTGAAAATTTCAGATACTAAAAATGTTTTCTTCCAAGAAAAGGAATATATTAAACTTGCTTCAAATAGTTTAACTCATAAATCCGTCGGAAGTGTAAAGTTTCTTTTTTTATATTTAGTGTAGAGCAAACTGAAAATTTCAGATACTAAAAATGTTTTTTTCCAATAAAAGAATATATTAAAGATGCTTCCTGGGTTTAGTCTTGGTTTTGTTCGTCCTTTCTTGGTATTACTGGTATAAAAACAGTTTTGATCTAAGTCTTACTCTTACATTTTCGCAAGATTAAGACCATCAAGACTGCAATACCAAAACCAATTTTGCTGATCACTATTCATAGTCAAGGAAACAAAAAATATCCGAATCAGAAAAGATTATGAGTTCCTGCAGTTTGCCTTTTGTAATTCGTGTGAAAACTGAAAACGTTGTGTGACTCTTAACAAATTTGTATTTATAATTGGCAAAATAAGTGCTCGCATCCGAACAAATTTACATCCAACATTTCACTTCATCTAGAAAAAGACACATTTGTGCATTCTCGTCCCGTCCATCAGCCTTTCACCCAAATGCTGTAATTGCAAACGTACACTCGAAAAGGAAACTTTGCTCTCCCTTTTTATTTCATCTGCAATTAGTACCTACATTCTGGTTAGAAACTGTTGTACGTTGGCCTTCAGTGTCTCTTAAAACACTAAAGAGATACATTGCCTCGTTAGCATTTAAAAGAAAAGGTGCATTGCAATGTGCATCTATATAAAGTCTATTTATAGATTAATTTTTAATAGCTGATGCTACCTAGGGCAAAATAAACAACTAATTGATCCAATAAAAAAAAATATTATTGAGAAGTACCGAATCGGAATCGTCATAAACTAAATGTGTCAAATATTTGTACAAGAAAGAATTCGATATGTGGTTAGGATACAGTTAGCAAATTTTAAGCCTGATGAATAATTTAACATATGGTAATGAAATGAAGCTTGCCACATTAAGTACGATCTGAAATGCGAAATATGTTCCGCTGGCCATGATGATGTCCAAATAACACATTAATAAATAAACTATTATTTGAGGCAAAAATAGGTAACGGACTTTAAACTTTATAGTTAAAAGAACAGCAACTTAAGTAAACCTTTTTTACATAATAACAACTATTTTGTATTCACCAAAGCAAAAATACAAAGTAATAGTTGTAATAGAAAGATATGTCTGCGTTATTCTGCATTCAAATTCATATGCTAACCCTGTATTACGCTTGACTTAATAAAAAGTCAGTTAAATCGGACTTTCCGATGACGTTTGTTGCAGTATAAAATACCGTTTGTTTTACTTTAATAGCCCATTCTTTTACGATGCCAATGGATCAAAAATAACAAAAAAAATAAATAAAAAAAGGAATCCGAATTTCTTGGAAGATCATCATGATAATGTCATCAGTCCTTTTCCTAAGACTGGTTGGACATGCACCTCCACTTTTTCCTATCCTGGTCTTAATCTAATCCTAATCTTCGCATTTCCCTAAATGTATAGCACTTCACATTCTTAACTATTTATGAAAGTAAACTAATCTAGGTTTACCTCTACTCCTTTTAGCTCCTGTTTCTGCTTCTAATATGTCTCTAAGTAGCCCTTTATGCCTGAGAAGGTGTCCTACCAACCTATCTCATCCAAAGTTGCCTCTGTTCTCCTACTCATTTCTAACCCTTTCTTATAGAATTCTTTTTCAAATTTATTAATATAGATCAAAGGGAAGTTATCTAAGCGTAAAAATCTTTTGCCTCTGTGTATCTATTCTTTTTCTGCCTAATTACAATAATTAATTTCCTATCATAATATTCCTATAACAAAACTTGAACAAGAGATGTCGATGATGAGGCAAGCGACAAACGTACTTCCATCTTCTCAAAGAAATAAGCGATATTTTTACGCATCTTTATCTCTATAATTATGCAGGGTGTCCTGTAATGGTCACATGAGCTCTACACCGTGAGAAAATAAGGATGGAAGATTCAAGTCGAATATTCCTTTGTCTTTTTTCACGACAACGTAAATATTCGGCACAACTTGAATTACAAAATTAGTTTATCGGACTATTTGAAGTGCTCGATTCGCCAGCCACCAGCCGCACTTGGCCTAAAGACACACAGGGTACGCACTTGGCCTAAGGACACACAGGGGTACACACTTGGCCTAAGGACACACAAGGTACGTATTTGGCCTAAGAACACACAAGGGTACGCACTTGGCCTAAGGACACACAGGGGTACGCACTTGGCCTAAGGACACACAAGGTACGCACTTGGCCCAAGGGCACACAGNTTTGCTTTGTTTTCTATTGTTAATTTATATACATTTTTATTTTAGGAAATTGCTAAACATTTGCATCTAGAACTGTACATTTCTAGCCGATCTCCTAAGACCGCCCATCGAGAACTCTGCTCGTTCAAGCTTGTTCCAACTATTTCTGTCTTGCTTGCTCGTAGTGTGTATTTTTTCTATCTTCGCGCAGATTTCTTCAAGGTCACAATTCTTACAAGTTGAAATGGACAGTATGTACCGATCGTTTTTTTTTTACATTAACGCACGTACATCGACATTTAGCTAACATTAATGTCAATCTTGAGTTTCTCAGAGGAAAACTTTATAGGGGGTTTTCGATTAAGAACATCATTATAATAAGCGAAAAGGTTCCGACCTGTAGCGCACGGCAGGACGGCACGCACGGTAGACAGCGTTGGGATTTTTATTGAAATTCTTGAAGACTAGGCAGAGTTTTAAAATGTTATGTTTTACCATTCCGTCCTGTTCGTCCGGTTCCAATATGTCTGTGCGAGCCTTTAGGGATAAACAACGTGACGTATGTCTTGTCACATCGTGGCTTTTACAGAACTGTTTTTTTGAAGTGAAACTACTTTACGTACGGTAGGGTAAGTTCGTTTCATGCGAGTTGCTATGTAACGAAATCATGCAACGGATGTTCCCCCTCTACTCGGCCACGTAGTCGAGTTCGTAGTGGGGATCGCTTGAGCCGTGAGCGCGCTTCAATGCAACGTTCGCTACAGACAACTCCGGCATGTATAGTGTAAAATTTAAATTCATAGTGTACAAATAATACCATTAAACCAATTCCTTAACCCCTATCTCGGTATATTTGTGTGTTTGAAGAAGTTTCGCTTCAGTAGCGTGTGGTATAATTACACGTCGTTTTCTTTTTTCTTTTATTTCTGAAGAAGCCACAAATTACAGGCAACTCCGGCATGTATAGTGTAAAATTTAAATTCATAGTGTACAAATAATACCATTAAACCAATTCCTTAACCCCTATCTCGGTATATTTGTGTGTTTGAAGAAGTTTCNAAAATAATATTTCAAAATCAGGATTAAAAGAATCGTGTGTATAGAATGATGTTTCCAATTTTCATTTTACAAAGAATTTTGCTGTTGATATTATGCATGACCTCTTTGAGGGTGTTTGTAATTATGACATGACAAATTTACTTAATTACCTCATTTTTGATCTTCAATTATTTACTTTGAATATGTTAAATTATAGGATCAAATATTTTCATTATGGTTTTGAACTGTCAAATAAGCCCCCATTAATTAAACAGGAACACTTAAGGATTAGAATGTCAGCTAGTGAAATGCTATGCTTTTGTAGGTACTTTGGGTTAATAATTGGTGCATTGGTACCGTACGAATTAACAGTTTGGCAATAGTAGGTGAAACTTAGAGAAATTTTAGATATTGTTACATTACCAGACTTACTTTTTTCTGAACATGTACGATTAAAAGTTGTCATAGAAGAACAAAATCGCTTGTACATCAAGTTCTTTAACAGGTTGACTGCCACGGTATTATTTCTAAAATTGTCAAAATTTTTAATTAATTCTTTTTGCATTTTTTGGCAATGTTTGTTTGATGTGGTGTGTAGAACTCTATAAATCGATAATGGATTGGTTTTTTAATATCAAATCACACTTTTTTTTACACCGGTGTCTGCCTTTTTTAATTTTGGCAAATGATTCACAAAACCGCATGTACAGACACAAGTTTGTAGACACCCGACTCCGCGATATTGTGCAGATTTTTACCAGTTAGATCATGTTGGATCATGCACGCATTAATGCTGTATGGGTTGATTTGTCGGCAGTGAACTGCAACATTTAGTTAGTGTTAAGTGGTTTGTTTGATTAGACGAGTTGATGAAGTATTTGGATCGATTTTGAATATAGTGCATAACAGAAGATGGAAAATATCAGTGATAGGACTAAAAGGATTATGAAATAAGTTTCTAAGCCCTCATTTGTAGGTAAGTGTATGCTAATTTATTATTTTTAATTTTTTCTTATTTTATTATACTGAGATTTTAATGGAATCTCGTGGCTTTTTTTAATTTTAACAATGCTGTAAATGTTGAAACCCCTCTTCAATATTGGCTGCTTTTACCTAATAAAATTAAAATAGGAACAAAAATTTTATCAAGGATGCTAAGGAAGACGCGACATCAAGTTTTGTAAATATTTTTTTTACAGAATTCAGCGAATCATCGTCTGATGGGGATTTTAGTTCCACTGATTCAGTTAAAGATCCGGTTTTTATTCCTTCAAAAATATCTGACTCGGATTCTACAGACGATTTCATTAACCCACCGGAGATAGAAAATATTGACTCGGATGAAGAAGTTGTTACCGTTTCACCACTTCCTTTGCCATACTCACCGGTGGTTAGTTCGGAGGATGAAATCCCTTTGGCAAGTCTGAGAAGAGCATTAGCAAACGATACTTGGTCCGTTCCAGCTGGTCGTCAGCAGAAATTTGATTTTACGGGTACTGGTGGTCTAAGCCCTTCAGTTCATGTACAGCTCATAGATGGGTCCCCATATGATTTTTATTGTGCCCTCGTCGACAATAAAATCATTGACCATATAGTGGAGCAGACAAATTTGTATGCAACGCAAAAAGTAATGAGTGAGGAAGATATACCGAAAATATCTCGTTGGCATAAATGGGTACCGACTAACAGAAATGAAATGAAACGATTTCTGGGTTTAGTGGGCTATATGGGATTAGTCAAAATGCCATCAATCCAAAATTACTGGTCCTCAAATCCTCTATATCGGGACGACATTGCTACAAATACCATGAGTAGGAATCGGTTTCAACTACTCTTACAATCTCTTCATTTTGATGACAATGAGACTTGTCCGCCAAATGACAGGTTACACAAAATACAAAAGTTGGTAAATTTATGCGTAGAAAATTTTCAGTTGATGTATACACCGGGGAAGGAGTTTTGTATTGACGAAAGCATGGTACCGTTTCAAGGACGGCTTCTTATCAAACAGTATTTACCTAATAAAACCCACAGATATGGAATCAAACTATTCAAGTTGTGTTGCGAAACTGGATATACTTGGAATCTATCAATTTATTGCGGAAAATCTGAAAATAGACAGCATTCACTCGCAACCGATGTGGTCTTAAAATTATCCGGTCCCCTTCTAGATTCAGGAAGAACCATTATAACTGACAACTTCTATACAAGCATTGAGCTTGCAAATATTTTGCTCGAGAGAAAGACCCATTTGCTTGGCACACTTCGCAAAAATCGTCGAGGCAACCCTAAAGTAGTAGTGAACAAAAAATTAAAAAAAGGGGAGATGATTTCCAGGGAAAATCAGCAGGGTATCACAATAACTAAATGGCGAGACAAACGAGATGTGCTTGTCTTATCCTCGTGTCATGCAGATGAAACCAGAGAAATAATGCGAAGAAGTGGACGTACCCTAAAACCTAAGTCTGTTGTTGATTATAATTCTGGAAAGGCATCAATCGACCTCTCAGATCAGCTGGCTGCTTACGGGACAGCGCTTAGAAGAAGTATGAAATGGTATAGAAAGCTAGGTATTGAGCTTCTTCTTGGAACTGCAGTCATAAATGCACGATTCTTGTATTGTATTGTTACTTCGAAAAACATTAAAGTTAACGAATTTCGAGAGCAAATAATAAGAGAACTTTTGCAAAGTCCAAAAGAAATAATTAACTATGTTTCTGATGGACCATCGACTTCAAGTGCACTAATTTGCTCTGCAGTGACGCCAATAAAGAAAACGAAAACATTAGCAACCCACAGATTTACAAAAAAGCCTGGAAGTGCGCGCATAGGACGCAAGTACTGCCGGGGATGCTATAACAAAAAAAGAAATGGAGAAATTCCGAAAAGTAAAATTTCAAGAGTCACAACCTATTGTAGTGACTGTGTCGGTGAAACCCCATACTGTTTAAAATGTTTTAATGAAAAACACTATTCTTAATTCTAGTTTGTTTGTTCTAAGACGCAAAAAAATAATAAAATAGAAAAATGTTCTATATATATTAATTTATTTACCCTATAGAATTACCTAAACTAAACTAGAGAAATAAAGAATTCTTATTGTACATATGCTCAGCAATGCCATAGCAGACACACGACATATATTTTACAGTGGAACCTGCAGACACGGTCGAATTACAGCAAGTTTTACGTCTTAATAAACAGCAGACACCGGTGTCTACGATGGCACCACCGGTAAGTAACGCTTCAGACACCGGTGTCTGCCGTGGCAGTCAACCTGTTAAATTGAATATAATTAAATTTTATTTCAGTCAATATTAGTCTCTGCTGTCTAATGAAAAGGTGTAGTCAATACTACTACTGAAAGCTAGGTTTTACTAGTCACTAGTTTACTAGTGTTGACTGAAAACGGGTTTTAACTGTAACATGTTGTGAATTGGACCCATTTTATTGTATATAGTTTATTATACTTTCTCTAGCAATCGTATTATTAGTTTATTCATTTTGAATATTATTACAATCTATTTGTTAGTTGTACGTGACTTACTCTACATTCATTTTTATTGCCAAAATTCCCTTACACCTTCATCTTCTTAGAATTTGTAACCGTCTGCACCCCTTGCAATTTCTTTGAATCTGTTGTTGTATCTGTGTTATGTTTATCTCTTGTATATAGCCTCTTCTTTTGTATATATATTTTGTTGTACCTATTCCTTTCACACCTTATTTTTTGTATTTATATACCTACGAGGGTGGATTGATAAGTTTCCGGCCTGACCAAGAAANCTCCAACATCAATGATGAAAAGTTCGCTGAACTGTGGGTATGTCAAGATTACTTACATCCTCTGAAGCTCCAATTCAGAGAGTATAAGTTGTCAAATTCTTTTCTGACATTCGATTGTTCGTCGGAGTGAATCTTCTGTATGTCTATGTAGTGGTCGGACTATATCGACAAATCCTCGAATGAATTTTCGGTAGTAGGAGCAAAGTCCCAGAAAACTTGTGGATTCGTGACGAACCTCTTACGGCATCTGCTGTTATGACACGACCTAAGTATTTCATTTCTCTTCTAAACAGGATAACAGCTTCAATTTCGCGGCTGCCAATTTCTTGAAGACTTCAGTCGCGTTTCGGAAGTGGTCGCCGAAGATCTTTACGATGATCTCCTGTAAGTAAACAAAACAAATTTTCCCATTTAGTTCTTGAAGAACAGCATCTGAATGTACTGCATAATCCTGAAGGCATCACATTAATATTCAATTTCTTGCAAAATTCCACAATTGATACGCAAAATTGTACCACTCTCCTTTGTTAACTGTAATATTTGCATGGTGTACATAATAACAATGGTATCCCATTGTTTCTTGAATTATTACCACATAAAGCAAAAGAAACCTACGCCAAATTCCTTCAAAATGTAAAAGAACTTCGTCAGTTACAATTCTTACCTACTGACTTTAAATCTGCAACGATGCCATGGATTAGTAAAGAATTCCCGCAAACCCTGCAATGTGATGGTTGTTTTTCTTCTCCAGTCGATAAAGTATCAAGGAATATTGAATCCTTATTTTGATGAAATGTATTTAAGTGAATTGTCACATCGACAGATTTAAATATTTATCACACTTAATATTATAGGAACATAGAACCGTATACCAATTACGCTTAAACATTTGGAAAACTCTTTGTTGTAGGTCTTAATATCTACCTCAAATTAATACTGTTTTGCGTGTAGGTACTCACCCTTACGCACTGGAACTCATATTGCCATTCAGAAAATCTGAACGAGCAGGAGCTAATCATAGCAAAATAATTTACTTGGAGATTGATAGTTTTCTTATTTCATTACTTTATTACATTCTCATAAGTTTTAAAAAAACAATCATGATTATTAATTGTTCCGCATCCTCTATAACTATTAATTTATTCATTTTGAGTATTATTACAATCTTTTTATTAGTTGTACGTGACTTCTTCTACTTTCATGTTTATTTCCAAAATTCCCTTACGTCTTCACTTTCCTAAAATTTGTAACCGTCTGCACCTCTTATAATTTCTTTGAATCTGTTGTTGTATCTGTGTTGTTTTTACTACTTGTTTATAGCATACTCTTTTGTATATATATTTTGTTGTGCCTATTCCTTTCATACCTTATTTGTGTATTTATAGACCTATTATGTACCTA
Organism: Agrilus planipennis; assembly: GCF_000699045.2. Taxonomy (NCBI): domain Eukaryota; kingdom Metazoa; phylum Arthropoda; class Insecta; order Coleoptera; family Buprestidae; genus Agrilus; species Agrilus planipennis. Next base: position 508,966 of record NW_020439053.1, on the reverse strand, counting down.
TGACTGTATTAGTTCTCTATCATTCTCAATGAGAGACCTAGCGGCATGGCTTAGAGGTTTAGACCATTGCTTAGCATTCGGGTTCACACCCTGTTCAATTTCAGGTCCGTCTGCCTTGGTCCAAGTTTTTCTGTGGTTTCCTTGGATCACTTAGGCAAATGCTGGGGCAGTAATATTCCACAGATATTCCTTCATTCTCTTCTGTCTTCATTTCGTCCATCTCATCTTTCTAACCGGACCATCACCCACCCATTCATACGATTCCTGAAAGCAGGCCGAAGAGGGCCTTCCGCCCTACCTTCCGGCGTAGTCCGGAGGGACTGCCCGCCCACTAGCATTATTGGCTGGTGGGAATGAAACACCCAAAAGTTTTTTTTCAGTGAGAGATATTAGTTTGTCGACCACGCTGTAATAGATTTGTTAAGAACCATCGTCTCGTTTTTTTGATGTTTTAATACAGATATATTTTTTTGACCAGATAAAGCATACGCCTATTGGAACTATACAGCAGCAGGATCCAGTCACCAAGCGTTGAAGCTGTCGAAGGACGACGTTATAAAAGGGACGAACACGTACACGTAACCTAATACACTCGTCGAGTTCTATCGCGTCGCGTCGCATTAGTCTCTACAAGTGTTCGAAGATTAACTTGCTAGTCAGCAACGGTAAGTGATTAATGGTGGTTTTCCGCAACCCCCGTAAACGACAACGACGAGTGTATAACCGGCAGTTAATTAATAAACCATCACTTTTCCAACGGACCGATATCTACATTGCGCTGGGTAAACATGAATTATTCATGAACCATCTCCGAATTTAAATCGTCGCCGTCACCGCGACGCTGCTCGGTGCTTGGATGCAAAGACCGATACGACAGTAAACGTGGTGGTGGTGGTGGTTGGTGGCAGAGGGAATGACACCGTGGAAATTATAGCTGTTCTCTTTTATTAAGGAGCACCTCGTTGCTGTTTCTTTCTTTCGTTCTACTTCTTCTTTAGCTTCTTGATCATCTTCCTCTATTTCTGCTGTCTACTTACTCTTTTAAATTGAAGCGCGAGCTAAGATGCCACGCTCGAGGGAACAAACAACCACCACCCTCACTTTATGGGGACCGATGAGATCGCCAAGCGTGATAACATCCATATAAACAAAATGGAACAAATTTTGCCAGTCACTGTAGGTAGATATATCTAATGATGATATCCTTCTATTTTGCTCTGTTTAGCGGAGGAATCGTAATGCTCTGCATTTTTAAGCACTTGTCTATTAAATAAAAAATTTCACATAAAAATGTTAAAAATTAAATCGTGTTTGGACTTTCGATATACCACTTTTCTTTTATAAACAAATTACCCGACTGAAATGCATGCATGCAGGCTTCGAAACTCACGTGGAGTTTGAGGTGGTAGCCAATAAAGGAATTTCCGTACAGGTTCCTCATGAGAACCTCACAAAAAATTAGTGTTACTGAAATGAGGCAGCTACACTTTATGAGTTTTACATTACCCGACTAAGAGGCATAAATGTAGGCCCTGCAATTCACAAAAAATTTGACGATCTAGGCCAGTGTTTCCCATCCTTTTTTTCCTCGCGAACCAAAAGAAAGGTCCAACAAAAATGACAGGTAGAAAAAAGCAATAAAATTTGATAGAATATATATATTGCAGAATAATTGATTATATTAATCGTGAAACATTTAAATAAAACATTAATAATAAGACTAAAATGATGGCTATAAAAGTTGAAAACAAGATAAATTTAACAAACTGGTTCTTATGTTTTACATTTGGAAAAACTCTTAATGGGATATTTGTGGCTATTTGATAGAACAAAGCAATTCAAAGTTAGACTCAATATCTGACATCTGAAAATAATGAAATTTATTACAGATTTCTTAACAAACAGGCAGTGAACAATCTGTTTTACAGTGAGTGTGTTCTTTAATTTTTGTGTTTTTGTTTTGTTTTTTTTTGCTTTTGAATTTAATGGCGTTTAAAAAAAACCGCCATTACAATATTATTTTCGCGAACCCCCTCTGCAAACACTGCGAACCCCCAAGGGTTCGCGAACCACCGGTTGGCAATCACTGATCTAGGTAATAGAAGGATTACCATACAGATTCCTCATGAAAATCCTACAAAAGAAATTGGCGATACTGAAATGAGGTATGCTTTATGAGTTTTCCAAGGTCTTATGTACACACACACATGTATAAAGAAGTGGACAATACCACCATCTACTTAGACAATGTTAGTTACCTGCATGTGGATATCTGTCAACCTGGTACACTCAAATCACAAAATCGTAAAACGATTTACATGACAATTTAGGGCTTCTTTAGTGCTATAGTTAAAGTGTTAGTATTAAAAAATTAGTGGTAGTTCTAAGTGAAGGCTAAGGTAAAGCACTGACGCCAAAACTTCTTAATAAATGAATTTGCTTGCAAAAGTGAGTATATAGCAATTTGGCGCTCTTATTTAATATGTACTTCTGGAAGAACTATTACTAACTTATGTAATTACATTTGATATATTGTAAAATATGCCTTCTTCTCTCGAGTAGTCAGTTGTCACAACTACACCGAAAGATTTAAAGTAAATCAATAAGTTTGAAAAATATTGCTAGTACAGTAATAAAAACCTACACTGAATATGCATGACCAAGATCAAATACGCAAGACTAAAAGAAAAATGATTACTTTCGGTGGATTTATGATTTAAACTATTCGAAGTAACTTTAACATAAGTACACTTTTTTCTTGGAACAAAACATCTTTTGTGTTTGAAATTTTTAGTTTGCTTTACTACATTTTAACACTAGATATAAAAAAAAAAAATTTTAACGACTGTTTGAAAAAAGGTATCTACAAGAATGTCCTACTAAATTTATTTTCGTTATTTTTTACTTCTTTCAAGTTCATTGTACTGTTTTGTTCGCTAATAGGTTAATTTCGTAAGCTTTTATAACTTTCGCAACTATCGACACTATTTTCTTTAAGAGTCACGACAAGATCACAGAAAATTTTAGCATTTAGAAAATTATTACGTCGGTAAATAGAAGAATTACTAAAAAAACATCAGATTAAATGATCAAGACTGAGACTATACCAGAAAGACCAAGACCAAAACCAAGATCAAGACTACAAGTATTTGAGCAGTATCAAGACCAAGCCCAAGACTACAAGTATTTGAGCAGGATCAAGTCCAAGACCAAGACTGAATAAGCAAAACCAAGACCAATATCAAGACTGGGGCAGTCTTGGTCTTGCTTTGCTCATTACTAACTCTGATGTCCCAGTGAAATTCGCTCAACTCATGAAATTATGGTCTTTTTTGGAAAACTCCATTCTATTTGTTTTAAAACAGTACAGATCATTTGAAAACAGTGGTCTGCTCATTTTAGTTATTTTGTACTCAACAAACGACATTAAACTAAAAATACCAAACATATTTTCAAAGAGGGGTTTCTTTATTATGACATAAATCCACAAATTTTGTATTTTGAGCAGCTGGACCGAGACATGGCATGCATATGTGTATCTAATTTTAGATTAGTGTTTCTACAGTGGCAGTTGATATGTGTAGGCAATTAAGAAAAGTGTGCACATACGCCCCGGAAAGTGATTTCTGAGGATATCGTGGCCAGTCCTGGACGGCAGATTAAAGTCCCGGCCATTTCCATGTGCAAATATACCAACTGCTATTACCAGACAGCAAACCTCTCTTTGCATGGGGATGAAGGACTGCCGGTCGTGTACCCACCCTCGTTCTAATATTCATCGAATTCATGTCAACACATTAACATTCAAAAGTTTTTTGCATAAATATCTGCCTCTGCTTTACAAGTTGACTCGAACAATGTCAATTTATGCATATTAATGATAACGTAAGTACACAAGATTCACTTGGAAATAGACGCGGTCTGGTCACAAAGGGCACCGAGCACAGTGGGGCAACATCGAGGGGCATTACTTCCGAAATTTTTAGTCAAGAAAATACCTAACTTATAAGAAGGTTTAAAGTTTGAGATGAAAATAATGAATGTGATGCTTCACGATTCGTTTTCAACATTATAAAATAATATACCATTTGGAAAGTTTGACGATTATCAATAAGAATATTAACTTCTCGAAAACTAATTTTGGTCAAGTCAAGTTTGAATAAATAATCAAGGCATATGTTTCGTCGCCTTGTAAGGGCTCGTTTTCGGCAATATCCTGCTGATACTTATCAGTAGGGCAGAATAAAGCGGCACCACCAAAACTAATTAGCAGTGCATTTAGTTGAAAGAAGAACGTATAGACGTTTGATTTGTGGAATTATATATTGAATTTACACCTACTGTACACCTTTACACTATATACATCGAATCTAAATCTTTCTTGTGACTCTTAATCTGTGTGAGTCTGTCTGTGTGAGTCTTGTTAATCTCAATTTGAATCTGTCTTTCGTGAGTCTGTCTTAGAACTTAAAAACTAAGACTTAAATAAACTTAACTTATGCAAATAAAGGGGGTGGAGTGTAGGAGTCCCTTCCTAAATATTATGGATGACAAGCTTCATTGGTCATTACCACTGGGGGTGGTTCTGGTAGACACAATAGTCCCAGATTTCACCATCTGACCCAGTTTCGAGTGAAAGTTTACATTTATGGGGCAATAAAATGAATCGCTTTGAGTCCTCGATGGACCTGCACATTACAAGACATGAATTTATGACAGCCTTCTTGCTGTCAACCCTGACCAATTTGTGTACCCTTTTTACTTCATGATTTATAACAGTGCCATCCATAACACTATTTTACGCATAGGCACAAAAGAAACCCTTCTCGAAATCGAAACAAAAGATTTTGATTCTTAAAGAAACTATTATTTCAAAAAAAGCAGACGTTAAAAAGAAACTGAATTTTGAGTAAAACGAATTGATGAATAGGACTCGAACAGCATATTAAGGAGAAATCGGCATAAGCAAATTTTTCCTGTACCTTTGCAAAAGGAACTAATAACGATCCAACTGAAAAATTAGGTATATCTGCAAATTAAACAGATTGTGATAAGGATAAACGAGAAGAAAATTGATTGAGTTAAACTGCGGTGTTATTCAATTGTTTTAATTATTGACTGACTTTACTGTTTCTTCGCAGATCTGTTTTTTTTTGCACTAAATTTTATTTTGTTTTCCTATCATAAAATAGGCTATATTGTTAATAATGACGCTATGTCGTCTGATAGTGTATTATTATCAAATTAATTAACAAGTGCAGACAGTACAGACCTGCAAGTAGTTGTTAGAAAAGCGCACATTTAGATGTACGAAATTTTTGTCGCTGTATACTTTTTGCATTTGCTAGCCTAGTTTTTTGTAACAACGCAATGCATTAAGAAAATAAACAATTACTTTCTTATTATCATTCCCAAATCCTAACACAATTTTTAATAAAAGAGAAAGAGCAACATATTTGAGTTCAAGAAAAATGTAGTAGACTAGAATTATTACTGAAACTGTTAAGTTTTTTATGAGACTCATGGTTCTTGTGTTTTCATATGTCTGTTTGAATAAAAATAAAAATTCTAATATTTCCAATACTTTGTGAAGTTTATTAGTTAGATTGCCATCATAATAATAATCATAACAATTATAAGCCGGTTCAGAAACATAGAAACTAACTAAATAAAACCGCTGTTTTCCCACTTACCTTTCTATATTAATATGAAGTCAATCAAAACGACAAAACATATTCCTTAGGGTATTAGTCTTAAACTTAAAACACTGATAACTATACACCACATTATTTTTAAATATTGAACAGCTACTCGAATATAATCAATACTATCGACCACTACGTGTTGCGTTGTTTTAGAGTTACCGCGATTACCGACAAACCGAATAAACTGCAGATAGGTACTTCTTGTTGTATAAAACATATCATATTGTAAGTATAAAATTTGCACATGCGCTTTATTCTAGACATCATTTTAGATGACATTGATAACAACCTTTCACTTCACTGTATAAACGTTTACAACATCTTTACTCAATTCTTTATCACAACAGTTGGACATTTTTGTTGAGATGTTTGCACGAGATTGTGTCCACCACATTATTCGATGTCACAACACATCTTGAAAGGTTGATTGTAGTGACAAAAGTTCGTTTTGTTTGTTACTCCATAAGTAGATACTTTCTAGTATTTTATTTGATATTACTTACAAACTGTTTGAAATACAAAAAAGGTCAGGTTTCAAGTTGATTCAAGAAATGGTACCTATGTAAAGGTAAAGAATGACTGCAAAAATTGGCCAAAAGACTAGAAAATGCTTGATTTCTACGATTATTGTTATCTTATATTGTTTTTGATAATGGGGGTTGAACACAATTAATCAACTTAAACTGCAATTTAATTAGAGAACATAATTATTTTGGGATTAAATTAGATATGTATTACATGTAGCGGCCGACTAGTCGTAAGGGAGTTTGGGAAAGAAATCAACGCTTAATAAAGGATTTAGACAATAATTTATTGGGGTACTTCTGCTACAGGAATATATAATATTAATATGATACCAACAAAAGATCGTTTTTAGACTTTAAAGGCCCTTTGACTCCTAAGATTCCCGAGCCCTTTCATAGTCCCAGTCTGCCCCTGATTACATGTAATTTCAACATGGGTTAAAGCTGGCACTGTCTGATCTAACTCAACCCTTCTTAATGTATATGTATGTACATGGGCGTAGTGAGAGATTTTTCCCAAGGGGGAAGATTTTCAGTAGCTGTAAGTTTATATCGGCTTTTGTTTTTAAAATTTGTGCTGATATCATGATTCGTTAAAGCCTTTTCTAGGGGGGGGGCATTGAGCTTGCTAGGGGACGGCAGTGCCTCCATAAAAGCATACATATATATCTTAACAAAAAAATGTAATTAATGTAAATCTTTGGCTTAGTGGTGCACTATCATGTAGATACACAGTTCTCTGAATATTAGTGTTTTCTTTTAACCATGTAATACGTTCTTCATTCCTTTGCTATTGTTGGTCTCCTTCAACTTTTTATGTTCGTGATTTCATGTCAAATGTTTAAAAGGTTTTTAAACAGCAGTTTCTACAAATCCTGACTGAATGAAAATTTTAAGTAAAATTTTTAATCGATCTAAAGAATGATTCTGTTTTATCTACCATTGGAGGTATGGAAGATAAAGAAGTGGCTGATTTTAGGTATCTAAGAAGGAGTAGTAAGGATATAATACAGAGGATAGTTCAGGGTTGAGTAGTCTTCAATAAAAAAACAAGTCATTTCTATGCTCGCGAACGATTCATTTAGAATTTCGAAAAAGATTGTTTAAGGTGTAGATATGTTTGGAGTGCGGCGCTGTACGGGTGAGAAACATGAACGGTGGGCTCGGCGAAAAAGAAAAGGTTTGAAGCGTTCGAACTGTGGTGTTACAGGAAAATGATGAGGATACTGTGGATAGAGAAGGTTAGAAATGAAAAGGTATTACAAAGAATAGGAGAACAGAGGACTCCATGGAAGTCAATAAAGGCGAGATAAGTTGGTAGGACACCTTCTCAGGCATGAAGGTCTAGTCAGAGACATATTAGAGGCAGAAACGGGAGTTAGGAGGGGTAGAGGTAGACCTAGAATAGATTACTGTTCGCAAATAGTTAAGGATGTGGGATGTTCTAGTTTTAGGGAAATTCGAGGATTTGCTCAGGATAGGAAGGAGTCGAACAGCGTGTCCAACCAGTCTTAGTTAGGACTGACGACCTTCTGATGATGATAGGTAATACCTATACGATTTGAAATAGGTAAAGAAATCGATGAACGTAAAAAAAATAAGCGGAAAAGCCGCAACAAATGAGCCTTATAACTGCCTTCGATCTCGAGAAATAGCTTTATAAAAGCCGTGCTTTGCATGAAATCTTTCCGACATCCGGGTATTTGGGGGAAGGAGTGGTAGCGTGGCCGGGCGCGACGCGTCGTGACGTTAGCGGCGCGCGTTCGTGCAAAAAAAGACATGAGGTGTTCGGGAAACGTGTCGTCGAGGCGAACTTGTGCCTATGCAGCAGCCCTTGTTCTTTTATTGCCTTTATTATTTATATCCCTAGCATGTGCCCGATATGTATATTGTCGGTCAATCCCTATAACGGGCCGGTTTCCGTTATCTTTCTTGTACTTCATAAATATGCCTATAAAGCGGACAAAGAGCGAGTTTTTGTGACCCTCAATAGACCCTTTCTCAAAACGATTTATGAAAACTGGTCGAAAAACGAAAAAGTGACCGATTTAGTAACTGTAGCTACATGTTTGATTCAATTACATCTGTACTTGTGTAAATTTTTGATATAGGAATGATGCGGTAGTGATAATTTATCTTTGTAATGAAATAAAAGCAACAGATTCCTTGTATATTAAAATACTACTAAATAAAAGACAACGGGTGTGCTAGAAATTTGGAAAATCGATGTCTACAGTATTGTGTAAAGTTGAAAATAGTAATTTTCTATAACATTACAAGTATACTTCGTTTACTTTCTGTAGCGATGTGATCTAGCGAAAAGTAGAAAAGAACAGCACTAGGCCAGAAAAGAAAGGAGACAACTCTCGGCCAAACTGTTTACTGATGCGGAGCGTATAATCCGTACAGTACTGCACGGAAAAATTAACCATTTTATCTACTACAATTGCATTGCTCAAATGTGCTGTTATTGGTACCATTTACTACTGAAAATATCAACGAGATGTTTATTTATATCTGAAGACATATTAAAGGCTTCAACGCTTGTTTTCGACTCGCACTACTATTCATGATTGAACAAAACTGTTGGCAGGTACTGTATGAAAAAGTATGTTTAATGAACAAGAGTCGAGAGTATAATGAGCTTTTTTCTCCCTACCTACGATTTTGCCAGCGCGCATCCAAGACATTGGAAGGGGCACATCGCTACACAAAGTAAACGATGTATACCATACAAGTGTGACCATTGACCGTCTGGATGACCGCGGTCCCAACAATATATTTTAATCAAACTTTTAGGGTATATCCACATTAAGGCCAGTTTTGGCTAAAGGAATTTACGTACCAAAATTTGAAAACGAAAGAAAAAGGTCTGCTAATTACGTTAGATACTTAATATTTCAGCATTTCCTATTTCATTAGTTGCCAGTGACGTATAAACTTTCACCGTGTCTAAAGAAAAAGTGTTTTCCTGCTTTCGTTCGTATAATTTCAAATAAAAATTTGTGCTAGCTATTTCTACGTTATGATAGTCACCCCAATTTCCAACCCTCGAAATTTGTGATCGTCACTACCATTAAATTCTGTTACGTTATTAAACGACGCATATTCAGATTATAAAGCTCGTCGAATAACTTTTTAATTCCGGGACCAATTTCGGTTGCAATCTTTAAATTATGAGGTTTCAAGTCGCGAGGGAGCGAACGACCGAACGTATAAAGGGCAAGATTCTTTTAAACTGGTTCAAATCACGAGAGGAGATGGCAATAGAACAGAACAGGAGCGACTTTACGTATAAATTACTGTCGTCTGTTTCGGATTTCATTGCGTCTTCATTGATAAAGGACTTATAGACTTTGATTTCGGAGAGGCGGAACTAAATAGATACTAGACTGAATATACGGTCGAATATAAAAAAAATAGTATGATACGTCTACGTGATACTATATGTACAATAAGGGGAAGAAAGACTTAAAAAATATAATCTTTATCAACACAAGGTCTTCAACCCAAAAATTGGCTAGAGGCGCATCTCCGCGTCTTTTTAACTCGAGCGATCTTCGCATTTCACGAAAACTGGAGCAATCTGCTTCTCAAACTATTTGCGAACAGTGATTTAATCGAGGTCTACCTACCTTTGCCACTATTAACTCCTGTTTTTGCTTCTAATATGTTTCTAGCTACTGTTCATTTCAAGAAGTTGGAGATATGCCCTTTCGCTTTATTAGGATGCGCCGTAGCATAATTCCAAATTCAAACATATTTGTCTGCGTAGCTCATTTCTTCACTGATCATCGAGCGAGAGCTAGACAAAAGTGTACAGTACCATTTGCAAAATTATTTAAACTGCCTCGTTAAAATTTAAGAATGTGCTTTATTTAAAAGCATATTTAGCCAAAAATAATAACAAGTGAATTAACTTAACGCTCTACACACCTATAAAACTTTTGCTTTGTTTTCTATTGTTAATTTATATACATTTTTGTTTCAAGAAATTGCTAAACATTTTCGTCTAGTACTGTACAGTTCCCACCGAGAGCTCTGCTCGTTCAAGCTTGTTCCAACTATTTCTGTCTTGCTCACGCCTAGTGTGTTTTGTTTCTATCTTCGCGTAGGTTTCTTCAAGGTCACAATTCTTACAAGTTGAAATGGACAGTAGCCCATTATGTCTGCCAATGTGTACTATTATACCAACTTATCCAACCTATTTTTATGAACTTCTAAGAAGTTTTTTGTATAAAATGTTTATCGCCCATCCTGAATTGTTAGTTATTACTAATTTAAAATACATGATTGCTTTTTTATTTACTTCCTGCGTCTTTTTATGTTTTTAGAAATTAAAACTGCTTATGTATACGTCTTTAAGGATTTATTTGATAATAGAATTATTAGTAACCTACCAAAAGTGAAAGGTAAACGTCTTAAAAAGGTAACCAAGTACTTTTTTGCAGAACTCTCATTCTTAATTAGAAAATATAGCTTAAAACTTTGTATAAATAATAACTAAGTCTTAGTCACTTTTGTTTCTTCTTTTCTTGTTTGTTGTTTCACCAAATTCAGCTGATGTTTAATATTTTGTCAGTGTAACAAAATGTATTTACATGGATGGGCTTAATGGTAAAAGGGATGCGAGGTAGGCCTAAGCTTGTAATCAAAAAATACTTTTTTTGAATATCTTTGCATTACTTTCTTGTTATATTCTGTATCCTGTACTTCTTCAAACGGTGAAATAACAAGAAATTCGAGCAAGTGGATACCGCCACAAATTGCCAAGGTAAAAACTATACATTCCCATGCATTTAGAGCCATGAAATTGGTGAAGAAGTTTTTTTTTAACTTAACGTTACATTATATCATATTTTTGATTTCACTGAAATTTTTGACAACATTTTTTTGAACTTTAAAAATGATGGTTATGTGAGCAACGCCTGCTTTGATTTATTATACATATATTTAGACTTAGATAGAAAATTTTAGCAATGAGAAAGTATTAGAAAGTGTAGAACAGAGGGCGTTACGGATGTCAGTAAGAAATAGGAGAGTTAAGTTGGTAAGACACTTTCTGAGCAGAAACAGAAGTTAAGAGGAGTAGAGGTAGAAACATTTAATTGCAGTTTTTTACCTAAGATGAAAAAAAATAATTATTATTTTCTCTTTTTCAATTAAATCATAAAATAAGGATTTGTTTTTGTCATCAATGTATAGGTGAGTCAAATGTTGGTTTATTGGGTACATCCACAGTCTTGTTTAACTTAAGCAATTAAACTTGTTTTTAAGAGGAAAACTGCCTACATTTTATTATCCAATGGGGGTTATTTTGACATTGGTACATACATACAACAGAGTGCATAATGTGAAATACACCAAAATGGACCAATTGAATACAAAAGATTAAGCAAAATTATTGTAGGATATTAATCAGATAATCTTTAATTTATGTGAAATTTACGATTATTTGCATTATCGAATACAAAAAAAATCAATTATACCAAATGGTTTAAGAAATTAATAAATATTATATTTTAAGCATGTGCCATGCAAGTAAAGAATTTAAAATTATATATCTATTCAAACGTGAAGTTTTCTAACATAAGAAAATAAAAAATGATTATATGGCAAAAAGTTATTCTTTCAATCTCAATAAATCCGAAATTCTATTGGAGAATTTAGAAATCAAAGAAGTAAAAAAAAGTTCTTGGTTAGAAACACCCACTACATAAACTGCCTGTTTACTTGGGTAATTAGTTAAAGAAGCGTGTAATAATAAGTTTAAATTGACTAATTAGCAACTAAAATAGATGCCTAATTCCTTCCTTAAGTTGTTATGCTTTACAAAACTCTCTGCATGTTTCCCTTTCAGATTTTGAAAATGAGGCATAAAGGGGAGTTACAATATTTTAAATCTTCAGCAACCCTTAATGTTCTTTTGAATCAGTCGAAACAATATTGTCGAAACAATTGGGAAACCACTGTCCATGACGTCTGATGAATAAAATACTGATTACAACAAGGACACGATTTATGCGAAAATTTTGTTAGTAATAGCAAATTATCCTTTAAAAATTTAAGAACTATTGGACGTCTTCTATCATCAATATACACAAAATATAATTATCTTGAACAGAAGATGACATATTGAGTGTCGAAACGCGTTTTAGGTTTCTAAACGTTTTGTGAAATTTTGAGTTTTTAAGCGTTTTTTTTAAGTGTTTATATATTATCAATATGATGAAAACTTTAGTTGTAATTTCAATTTAAAATGCTTATATGTAACACTTCGCAATAGGTAAAAACAGCATTTTTATTAATTACTCGATTTCTATTATTACGTAGTAGAAATTTTAAATTTATTATAATTTAGTTTTTGAGATGTGTTTTAGTAGAATCAGGTGTTAAAAGTATTATTGTAAATAAAAATTATTTTAAGAATTAATTTTTATTAATCAGGTAATATTAATTATTATTGGAGTAATAGAATAAATCGTTTTAAAATTAAAGGAAAATATATGCAACTTTCATGGACTTACCCTACATATATTATACGGTTTATTCGTACGTTACTTACTTGTCGGAAACAAGAATAAACAGAAATATTTTTTATCGAACGTGAATCTTCCCGTGGAAAACGGGAGGGTGAATGCTTACACCCTTGTAAAGGACATCAAGCGTTCCGGCCTGACGCTCGATTAGATCATTGATAGGTCACGTTCGCTCTCGACGAAAACTCTGCGGCGAACCTTGATATATTCAGTACCTTCGTCGTACATTGTGCATTAAAAAGACCAGTTACTTAATTGAATTATGGCAGACGGCCAAGAAATTTCTTTCTTTTATGAAAAGACACCGAGGGATCGCTATTAGACTTATCCGCATGTATGAATAAAAGCTAACAAAGTCTCAATATGTACATACAGTAAATGAGTACTAATTAAAGCTGCACCAATTTTTTTTTTTGATTTGCACTAATTATTTCCTTTTCGTCAATAACTACTGCATTATTTTTGTCTAATTCCTGTTAAAAAAAATTTAATATAAATACCTACGATGAAACTATATGAATGAATATAAAGAAAGAAATTGCAAATATTCAATCTACCATTGCCATGCCAACACCCATCATAATTTAGAACAGAAACAGTCGGTTAGCAACTCTTTCATGCATAGGGCCTTCCGTATTTGCGAACCAGCATCTTTGGATAAAGCTTTCGTTATGTCACTAAAACACTTACCTCTAAATGGTACCGGAGGTGTGATGTACAATATGGAAATATCAACAACCTCGCAGATTTACCGTTCATCAAACGAGTCACGGACAAAATCCGTCGAATTCTGGGGAAAGAAGGCGTCAAGACAATCTTCAACACTTGTGGTAAACTTAGAAACCAGCATGCCGGACTGAAAAATGTTTTTCTGCTGGAATTTGAGGGAGATTGTGAGATTCCACGCTCCTGTGGAATGGTTTTCAACGAGGAAACAGGTAGATCCGTTGCAACGAATATAATAGAACATGAGAGGTCCGTTCGACCGAAACAATACAGCTAATACTTGGCAGAACATGTTCGGGACGCAGGACACGATATCCAATTCGACCAGAAAAAGATGCTAGTTAGAGAGAGCCACTACCTCCGCAGATTCATCAAGGATGACTGTGTATAGCTATTTGATGGAACAAATACTTAAGCCGCTGCCAGAAGATTCCAAGTCAGCTCTGCAATCAGTCATGTGACACGTAAGTCATAATGAAAAGTGACTGTCAGTTTCTCGTTGAAAAAGAAGCGGGCCAAACACGTGTCCGCAGTGTCATTAGGGCGAATCATTTTTAATTTATTTATTCTTTTACCACCACCATTTTCTACTTTCATGTTAGATTAGATTACGGCTGTGTTAAATTATGTTATTTTCTGTTTTAGTACTTTAGTTTCTTTTTAGTATTCGATCTTTTAGTTCTATCACTCCAAATTTGGAAGAAAACGTTTTGGGCATATACTCGTTGTGCATTCCCAAGTCTAGTAGTTTACATACGTGTTCTTTGTTCTTACAAAAATTACATTTTGAGCTTCAGTTGAGATATACCAGGCTCCGGGTGAGCGTTCTCAAGCTCCTGTTCCCATTAAAAATTTTTTATTACAAATTTTTTTTTTTTTTTTAATGTAAAATGTTAAGTGAAATTAATGTAGGACATTAACTAAATGGTGTATACGCATAAATAAAAAACTTTTGGGTGTTTCATTCCCACCAGTTACTAATGCTGGTAGACGTAGACGGGCAGTTCCTCTGGACTAGGCCGGAAGGCCCCCTTTCAAGAGTGGTGGTGGTTTGGGTGAGAATGATGAGACGTACGAAATGAAGACAGAAGAGAATGAAAGATTATACGTGGAATATTACTGTCCCAGCATTTGTCTAAGTGATTCAAGGAAACCACAGAAAAACTTGGACCAAGGTTGACAGATCCGGAATCGAACCGACGTCCTCCCGAATGCTAAGCAATGGTCTAAACTTCTAGGTCATGCCGCTCGGTAGGACACATTCTCAGGCATATCTGTAATATGCAACACATATATATTGATATAGTATATCAACATATTCATATATGTATACTTGAACGTATTCAATACGTATAATAGGTATACGTTGGAAGTCCTTACGGAAGAAACTTTAAGAAACCATACCTGAAAAAGATGAGTTTTTACGACTTAGCGCCCATTGGGACTTTTAATCTAGACGTCGAGAACTATCAGGATCGAAAGTTTCAAAGAATTTGACACAGGGTGATTTCCGTAAGGATTCAGCGGACTCCTTTGTGGCAAATACCCTTTTGTTTTAACAACGTAAAAATGTGTGTGGTCTTTTGGAATAATCGAATAAATATACGCGATGGTGCGTCGGCGGTGTCGGGAACGGTAGATAGGTAGTACGTCGAGCGCTTCGGGTCGTATCTGGGACCTCGTACTATGAGATGCAATCCAATAAATCAGATGCAATTTGCGTCGTCCATCGGAGCGTAACGTCAGAATTGCTGCCGAGATTTATTAGTTATAACTTGTAGCAATGATACCCTCTCCTACAACGGTGGCGCCACACGTAACTTACTATACATACGAGTATACATACACATTATTATACATGTAGCTACTCTAATAACCGTGTTAGAGTGCGGTCATAATTAAAACAGAGAGCGACTAGAGTGAAGCCTCTTCGGGGTTGATTAATGAGAGGCAAGGGTGATGTGCAATTCCGGAGCGACGCTCGCGCTGTCGCTATATGTATATATGTATGTATGTCTGTGTAGGTGTGTATGTGTATGGGAGAGAGAAAGAGAAAGCAGTAGTTACTAGCAAGCACCCCGGTTGTGACCGACCCTCTTTCCCCTTCGGCCTCTTTCTTGATTCTGCTGACGCAGGTGGATCGGTGGCTGATAACGAATCTGTTTTTCATTTCACCTCATTAATAGCTGTATCTGTGGTCTTCTACGTAACGTTTTTATTAGGAGT
Organism: Agrilus planipennis; assembly: GCF_000699045.2. Lineage (NCBI taxonomy): Eukaryota > Metazoa > Arthropoda > Insecta > Coleoptera > Buprestidae > Agrilus > Agrilus planipennis. The sequence continues at coordinate 493,246 of NW_020439053.1, read as the reverse complement.
CCGTTCAGTTTATTCCATATTGTTAAAAAGGTTTGTTTATTTACTATTATCACATTTCTCTTCCTATTTCAGTTGACCCACATAACGAAATCTTATAATCGGTTTATTCGACATCATCAAGGAACAGTAAGCCCTACATTTGTATTTAAGCCTCATATTAATTCGTCAGAGGCCATATCTAGTAATTATTTTATTGTTTCGGTTTAAAATCTATCTATGAAATAATCATCAAGCTCACCAATAAAAGTATGCTTTTAAGATCCTGTTAGAGAAATCACTGAACTGAAGCGAAAACTTCAGAAAATATGGAATTCAATTACACCAAAATTTTGACTACGTTTGGCTGGTATTATTCTCCATAGAATTTATAATCTATCTAAAAAAGATGAATGCGGTGTCATCCATTGGTACTCATTAAAAAAAGTTTTTGATCACATTTTTCTGTTTGTTCTCATATTATTCCTTCTAGGTATTGTTCACTATCATAAATAAGTATTCATTTTGATGAAGAGATTGCTAACGGTGTTAAGTAATTACTATTACGTACTTTAAGTCCATCTAGTATTGCTTGTATTTCTGCTCTCTGACTCTGAACAACAATTTCTGAAAAATTCAACAGTGGGCCAACAGAAATGGGAAAAGGTTTATGCGTATATTCGGTTCTCCTAGTAATATTAACGCAATAAATGAAGAACAAATCGTAAGTAAGAATCATCTTAACTAAAAAGGAATCATATTCGATAAAATTAACTAGGGTTGTCAGAAGACGAGTCAATAGGATAATTTACAAATATCACTCTTGTTATTGAAAAATAGTGAACATTGTAGGCTCCTCTCGTTCTTGTATTATTTTTGGCGCTGTAAACGCCATCTGTAGTACCATGCTACATTTTAGGATTACGTATGCTCCAACAAGGTCCATTTAAATATATGGATATTTACTTGCTGAAACGAATCCCGGCGTAGCTAACCTCAACGTGATAGGCACGTTACCATAATCGAATCGACTCTTTCTTATCCTGAGCTAATCTTCACATTTCCTTAAAACTAGAACAATCCACATCCTTAACTATTTGTGAAAAGTAATCTAATCCAGGTCTAGGTCTACTTTTCTTAACTCCTGTTCCTGCTTCTAATATGTCTCTGACTAGCCTTTCATGCCTGAGAAAGTGTCCTACCTACCTATCAATCTCGTCTATTTGTTATTGACTTCCATAGAGTCCTCTGTTTTCCTATTCCTTCTAATACCTTTTCATTTCTTTATATCTATAATATATTTGATTATTTATCTTTATAAACATTTTAATAGCACCATCGTGCTTTGTTTTGTTTTTAAATCGGCGGTATAGCTTTAAATCGAGAAAGAGATTTGATCAAGATCTTGAGTATGGAGTCTCAATAAGATATGTTTCTCGACTTGTTGATCTTGATATTTCCTCGTATATCATATAAGCATCATGTTCTTCATATTTTCTTCTTTTTCAAGACAATGCAAGATCGTTATATTTTATTTACCCTTGCGGGAACCCTGTAATCGACGCTCAGGGTTGTCGGCGACTTGGCCGATAAAAGAGTTGAGATCTGGGCGAGTGCCAATTGTAATCGCGTTACATTATTTGATATAGAATTGGAAAGTTTTATATCTATCAGATTAAACTTAATTCGTTGATTATTCAAACTTGATGACTGAGTTAGTGAGTGACTAATAAAGGTAGCACTTTGCAAACATTGATAACTGGAGATCTGCCCATATTTGGGATTGTACGTATTAGGTGGTTCGAGTAGATGCCCAGGACTTGTTAAACATTTCAAAATTGCATTTGCATTTAAATAGTTTTTGAGTTATGGGGGGGAGGATTGAATGTAATTCGAAATAGACAGTGCTGGTGTGTTTAAACAAGTGATAATAATAAAAGAATTATCAGATTTGTAAGAAACGAAAACTACACTATAGTGGACAGGAAACGAAGAATCCGTTATTTTCTACATATAAATGCTTAACACATAATAGATAAAAGCACAGAAGATAATAATCTTCTCGCGGATATAAGCATAAGCAACAAAAATGATAAACAAGATAAACTAAAAATCGTAATTTGATTAGATTATTCTTTTACACATTCAAAAAGAAGAACCTCTTTTTTCTGGATACGAATAAAAAATTAGGTACCTTTTTGATTATAATATACTAGTAAAGATAAGGTATAAGGCCCAGTTTCTGACACTTAAAATTTCTTGTGTTGTAGTTTCTGACACTCATAATTGGTAATGATTCTCTCTCGGTTAAATTATGTATTATCAGGTTTAAATAAATTATGAGTAATTAAGTATTCATTAAAGATAAATTAAATATTTATTATAAGTAAGATATTGTTATTTTTAACAAAAATAATTAACTCCTGAAAATAACAAACAAAAATATGTATTTGTATCATCAATAAAATTTATAATTCAATTGAAAGTAAAAATTATCATAGTAATAATCATTTTAACACTAACAAAGATGAAATTTCTTTTACAACAATCATTTTCGTATTTGAAAGAATTATTTATAACAGTGAATATAATGTTTAGTTTATTCACAAAAATATTAAATGAATATTTATCGCTGTAATTACAGAAAATAGTATATCAAATCATAATAATCATAATAAATACAAATTTTGAAACATTTTATGGATGTCAACAAACAAATAACCTCCTGAGTAAGAGGTAAGAATGTGAGTGTCAATAACTGCGACATACCTATAAAATTGAGCCTAGTTATTGACACTTATATTTTATTAATAAAGCTTTATTTAATATGATATATTGATTTTTTAGACTAAATAATAGTTCATTGTTAAACAATTTATATATATTTTATTATATTTTTATACTTATATAATGATTATTTCACTGATTGAATCGTCGAACGCGCTTCCGTAATTTGCTTAGACCATAACTAAAAAATGGCTTCCGCAGTCACTCCACACTTAAAGATTTTTTTTATTAAGTTTTCTTATTTTTTATTATTGTGCTTGTCATTAATTAGGTACAGAATAAATTTATTTTAATTTTTAAAAAATTTATTAACCCACTTAAGATCTTTTTTTTAATTCAACATATACCTAAAATTGTCAGAAACTGGGCCAGTGTCAATAACTGGGTCTTTTACCTTACACAGTTTCCTTTTCCTCAACGGTTGTGGTGACGAAAGAAAATTGTTCATGACATTATGTCTATTTCGTTTTGATAGAATTTTATTTTTTTCTGTCACCATTACTATTTATATTGAACGCTGCAACATTCGCCTGGCGAGACAATTGTGTTTTGAGTAATCTTCGTAGTCTGGAGGAGCTTTTAGGGGTAACAATCAGCCAACAACGTTCCGACGTTCGTTTCATATCTCGGTCCGGCGATCTGTCCAATCCAATAACCGATATCTATCGATCGGACGGAAAGCGGTCGGACTGACCATATCCTGGACTGCATTATATTTAATTTGTCCTGTTTCAGATGGAATATAAATATTCGGTTCATATATAAATCGGACGGCGGACGGGCACAAGCGACTAAGCCTAGGGTCGGGTGTACGCCAACCGCACTAAATCTTCTCCCGGACCATGGAACGTTTCGCTACCGCACTTCCGTAATAGAATCGACGCTCGAGTCCGCGACTTGGAAGATTACGGCGACAGTCTTAAATGGTACTTTGTAAAGTCTAATCCTTAAGCCCTTTCTCTTTCTCAGTCCCCTCTGTCTCTATATTCGTTTGTGATAGCAGATAAGATGACCGGCAACGTCATCGACCGCATGTATTTCGTTCCTTTTGAATTCAAAATCAATTAAACTTCCTTGAGACAGTCTAAATAGAACGAATTTGAAACATGGACTAATATATAACTATAAATAAAATTATTGCGATAACTTTAGAGAATAAAATTATTTAAATTAAAAACATTATTTAAAAGAAACTAAAGGTTTTCAGTTTTTTTTACTATTTTGTTCGCACAAAAAGGATCAATACTTAACGTGAACGTAAATAGTACTTAATACTTTATGTATGTAAATAAAAAGAAGTTATTGTTCAAATACGCTTACTTTTATGTAGGGCTCACATAAAAGTAAGCATGACCTGACCTGAACTGACCGAACCTGAAGTGACACGACCTAACCTGAAGCGATATGACCTGATGAATTGACCGAGCCCCATACGGACTTGACTTTACCATTGCCGACCTGACCTAACTGGACGTGACCTAAACTGACACGACTTAAAATTACCCGACTGACTAACCTAACTGGACTGACCCTAAACTGACCAAACTTGACCTCACCTAACCTGTCCATACCTTAACCGACCTAACCTGACCTGACCTGACCCGACACAGCACGATCTGACCCGACCTCACCTGACTTGAGCCGATCAGACCATGCCTGACTGGACCTGACCTAACGACCCGACTTCGTCGGACCGGGCCAGACACGAACGGATTCGACCTGACCTAAACCGACGTGACCCAACCTGACCAGACCTGAACCGATCTAACATGACCCGACCTGACGTGACGCAATGGAATACAAATTAACCCGACCTGATCCATTTCAATGCGACCTGATCAAACCTGACGTAACCTTAACTGACGACCTGACCTGATCCGACCTGAAATGTCTTGAGTTCACCTGACCTCACCTAACCGGGACCAACCTCACCGGACCTGACCTGATTCGACCGGTGACCTAACGACCCGACTTCGTCGGACCGGGCCCGACACAAACAGATCCGACCTGACCTAAACCGACGTGACCCAACCTGACTAGACCGCAACCAACTGTCCTGATTGTATAGTCTACCTACAGCCCTGCCACAGGTTCTCAGTAATTTTATCATTTCATTAATTTAATATTTATCATAGCTATAATTTCGATTAACGAACTTTCAATCCTACGTTTGTCTTATCCAAGTTAAAACACAGTTTTGAATTGCAAAAATGTTGCNCAAAATCAATTAAACTTCCTTGAGACAGTCTAAATAGAACGAATTTGAAACATGGACTAATATATAACTATAAATAAAATTATTGCGATAACTTTAGAGAATAAAATTATTTAAATTAAAAACATTATTTAAAAGAAACTAAAGGTTTTCAGTTTTTTTTACTATTTTGTTCGCACAAAAAGGATCAATACTTAACGTGAACGTAAATAGTACTTAATACTTTATGTATGTAAATAAAAAGAAGTTATTGTTCAAATACGCTTACTTTTATGTAGGGCTCACATAAAAGTAAGCATGACCTGACCTGAACTGACCGAACCTGAAGTGACACGACCTAACCTGAAGCGATATGACCTGATGAATTGACCGAGCCCCATACGGACTTGACTTTACCATTGCCGACCTGACCTAACTGGACGTGACCTAAACTGACACGACTTAAAATTACCCGACTGACTAACCTAACTGGACTGACCCTAAACTGACCAAACTTGACCTCACCTAACCTGTCCATACCTTAACCGACCTAACCTGACCTGACCTGACCCGACACAGCACGATCTGACCCGACCTCACCTGACTTGAGCCGATCAGACCATGCCTGACTGGACCTGACCTAACGACCCGACTTCGTCGGACCGGGCCAGACACGAACGGATTCGACCTGACCTAAACCGACGTGACCCAACCTGACCAGACCTGAACCGATCTAACATGACCCGACCTGACGTGACGCAATGGAATACAAATTAACCCGACCTGATCCATTTCAATGCGACCTGATCAAACCTGACGTAACCTTAACTGACGACCTGACCTGATCCGACCTGAAATGTCTTGAGTTCACCTGACCTCACCTAACCGGGACCAACCTCACCGGACCTGACCTGATTCGACCGGTGACCTAACGACCCGACTTCGTCGGACCGGGCCCGACACAAACAGATCCGACCTGACCTAAACCGACGTGACCCAACCTGACTAGACCGCAACCAACTGTCCTGATTGTATAGTCTACCTACAGCCCTGCCACAGGTTCTCAGTAATTTTATCATTTCATTAATTTAATATTTATCATAGCTATAATTTCGATTAACGAACTTTCAATCCTACGTTTGTCTTATCCAAGTTAAAACACAGTTTTGAATTGCAAAAATGTTGCTATTTGTCTCACGATATACCTACATATATATGTTTTTTATTTGACATCCAGGGTTCTTTCTTTTTGCAGAGAATTTAATTTCCTTTATACATAAGTTAAAAAAAATCAGTTTTAACCGCTTTGAATTTTGGCGAGCCTGAAATCTTTCTTTTCCCCTTCGCACAAATTTTTTTATTCATTAAGAGTAATATTTTCAGTACTAATGAAAGAATTTAAAAACCCTCGGATTCTTGGTTCTCCTAATGCGAATGTGGTTAATGTGCATCCGGTGTATATGCGTTTTAAAAATGCATTTTACAATTTCTCGGATAATATATTAACGAATAATTATTGTGTTGCATTTCTAATTGAATTTGAATTAGATTATTTGGTAAATAATTTCTGTTTCTCGTGTAAAAAGTAAATCAGTTTCAGCGTTTCTTTTTGAGATTTGTCTCCGAGGATAGAACTTGGCAATGCAATTATAAATCACTGCATTTCCTCCGACGAAACCGCAACTGGTGAGGCTAAATGCATTGAAATTGGGCAGAAGGTAAGGGAAAGCGTCCCTCGGGTATCGGGGCTGCAACACAATACTGTCATTAGCAACCACCATACCGGTCCGATTAAAGCTTTGATAATGAATCGTTCTCGTTTCCGTAATCTTTATTTCCTCACATTTAAACGGTAATTACTAAAGTCTTCCGTTGATGCATACGAAATTATAGCATACACAGAAATGTTTATGTCAATACGTAGCTATTCTTCAAATAATTATTGATTATTGAATAGATAAATTAAATAAATCTATCTTCACTTATCTATGCAAAATTTATTGTTGAAACAAAAAGAAAAGTTTTAACGATAACAAAACTTGTACTACTGAAATATTTTATTTAGTTAGTACGAAATAAAGAACTTTATTTTGACAGCTGAAATACAAAAAAAAAATTAATATTATTTGAGGTTGTCGTGATGCCTCAAAGTTTTGCCGCTTATGTTGGCTTCTTTGCATATAATTACATTAGGAGAAGAAATGGAAACTTAAGGTCTATTTGTTAGTGTACATAAGTTCATCTGGAGCTTCACGGAAAAAACTAAATAAAATAAAAACGCAAAAATTAAATTTTCGATTGTAAATGACTGAATTTGCCGTAGAAATAATAGAATTTATTAGGTAACTTGTAATAATCTCAATTTTGGCATGTTTCTTTAAAAATTATTTCGAAAGTAAATTTATTTCTGCTGGGATTTTATTTTTACAAATTCGTGTCCAAATTGTAATTTTTATTATTTTCGCTTACAAAGCAACGGACTAGTGGAATAAATTTAACTTAAACACAGTAGGTACCTAAACAACAGCAATGTCGAATTACACAATTCTGTAAAAAGATTATACGAATCTAGAAATAAATAAACGAATAAGACGACACAACATTCGATACACGAAAAGTTTAGCAGTGTCATGTACTGCATTTAAATAACGTAATTCCTTATTACATCTGGCTGAAAGAAAGTGAAATTTTGTAGGTCGTATTACGGTCACATCTCCTCAGCTCGTTTCAAAGGATGAATTTAAACATGTACATAACTGGTTTTCAGAATTGTTCGATTAAGAACAAATGAAACTCGAAGAAAGTAAAACAGCCACATTATATAAACTTGACACCGTTTTCTGATGATTATTTCAGTGTCTGCAAGACTGCAGAATATAATGATTCATATTCTTGTTGGGCCATCCCAGTTCCAATTATTTTAACAATTTATTATTCGTATCAGTTTCTCATTTTCATTATTTACAAACTGATTTCCATATATGTATGATATTAAATAACCAATAATTTAATGACATCATCTGGTATCGTTACATTAATACGTGAACATAGAAATTATTCCAGGGTTATTTCGATGTCAAGCGATTCATAGTATTATTATTCGTCATCGCAAGGCTGTTAGTCCTAAGACTGGTTGGATTTACACATCTACTTTTTTCCTATCCTGAACTAATCTTCAAATTTCCCGAAACCTAGAACGTCCCACAATGTTAACTATTTTCGAACAGTAATCTAATGTAGGTCCACTTCTGCTTCTCCTAACTCCTGTTTCTGCTTCTAATATGTCTCTAACTAACTAGTCCTAAGACTGGTTGGACTTGCACCTCTACCTTTTTCTTATCCTGAGCTAATCTCCGAATTTCCCGAAAACTAGAACATCTGACATCGTTAAGTATTTCCGAACAGTAATCTAATCTAGGTCTACCTCTACTCTTCTAACTCCTGTTTGTGCTTCTAATATATCTCTAACTAACTAGTCCTAAGATTTGTTGGACTCGCACCTCTACTTTTTTCCTATCCTGAACTAATCTTCGAATATCCCGAAAACTAGAACATCTACATCGTTAACTATTTCCGAACAATAATTTAATCTAGGTCTACCTCTACTCCTCCTAACTCCTGTTTCTACTTCGAATATGTCTCCAACTAACCTCTTATTCCTAAGAACGTATCCTACCAATCTATCTCGCCTGTTTTTTTTTTTTATTTATTTACCTTTAACAATCTTTTCCGAATTTACAAAATTAACCTGCTATTCATTCATTCCCCACTGTTTCTTCGTTTGCATACCAGTATTTCTGTTTTGCTTTTATTTGGATTCATGTATTACACGTATCGAAAATTCTCAAACAATAAAGAATTTGCTTTATTGTAAATACGTCCGAACCAGAGATAATAACGACGTGGCAAAATAGAATACGAAATCAAAATTCTTCGTAATTTTATCCAGTGCACTTCAGTTTGCTGTGAAATATATTAGAAAATACAAACATTGCATACGATATCAAATTATATAGTCGATGGAGGTATATGACTCCATATGCGTAAGTATGCAAACCGATGAGTGCTACTCAATCAAAATCGTACTACAATTATATGCACAAATTAAAATGCTGATCACTCACCAATACATGTGTCGACAGCGTTCGATAACCTCTATCTATCACGTTATTTCAAAATGAAAATCACACCAAGTTCGAAAGGTGATGCCTTCGAAGCAAAAAATATCATACCTGAAACAAAATAAAACCAATGCTTTACTATTAAAGCAGAAAAATAATAAAGTAATACGTTATACAATACAAAATAAACCGATTGTATAATTTAATGAAGAATGTAATGGGAAATGGATTTCAGCGAAGTTAGGAAATTACTCTCAGTATTACTTCTGTTCGTTCGGGAAAACCCTAACGACGGTACAAGTTCATTTAAAAGGGTACTACCTTGAGCTTTTTGGACTTCTTGCTGAAATCAAAGTCGGATCTAAGGGGGAAAATAAAGAAAATTTTTTGTCTGTCTCTTGAAGTGCTTAATTTTTGAAAACTTCCAGATACTGCAGTATTTTTTCTACTGCAATGAAAGTAATAATCACTTGAATATGTACGATCTGCAATATTTTATGTATTCT
>NW_020439053.1:433575-483054 GCF_000699045.2 Agrilus planipennis | reverse complement strand
CAGTACATATACTCAATATCACTTATTTTTTTTCATTCTTCTTATTTTCACTGTCAGTTGTATGAATATTCATTCTAATTTATAGATTTTTATATATTTACTTACGAACAAGTCGATAGACACCTAATGCTATCCTTTCTTAATAAATTTAACTCAGTTTCATCTAACATATGTAGTTTCAGTCGTTTACATCAACTACTAATTTTTTATTAAGAGCGTAACTGACTTTAATTAGATATCATAAAAAAAAGATAAGTGGATAAGAGGGATCTCAGTTTCTTTTTTATGAATTGTGTTTAAGCTGTTAGTAGCAAAAAAGGAATAATTTTCCGAAATATCTTCATTCCAATTTCACCATTAGCACGATGCAGTAATAGTCATTTTGGTGAAGGTGCCGGAAATGTACATATTTACTTACGAATAAGTCGATAGATACAGTCTATTTCAATTTGTTAGAATTGTGACCTTGAAGAAATCTGCGCGAAGATAGAAAGAATACACACTAGGCGTGAGCAAGACAGAAATAGTTGGAACAAGCTTGAACGAGCAGAGCTTTCGATGGGCGGGCTTAGGAGATCGGCAAGAAATGTACAGTACTAGACCAAAATGTTTAGCAATTTCTTAAAACAATCATGTATATAAATTAACAATAGAAAACAAAGCAAAAGTTTTATAGGTGTATAGAGCGTTAAGTTAATTCACTTGTTATTATTTTTGGCTAAATATGCTTTTAAATATTCTTAAATTTTAACGAGACGGTTTAAATAATTTTGCAAATGGTACTGTACACTTTTGTCTAGTTCTCGCTCGATAATCGGTGGAGAAATGAGCTTCGCAGGCAAATATGTTTGAATTTGGAATTATGCTACGGCGCATCCTAATAAAAGGAAGGGGCATATTTCTAACTTCTTGAAACGAACAGTAAGTACCTAATGTTATCCTTTCATAACTTTTCTTAATAAATTTAATTCAGTTTCATCTAACATATGTAGTTTCAGTCTCCTACATCAACTACTAATTTTTTATTAAGTGCGTAACTGACTTTAATTAGATATCATAAAAGAAGGGAAGTGGAATAAGAGGAATCTCAGTTTCTTTTTTATGAATTGTGTTTAAGCTCCCAGTAGCAAAAAAGGATCTTTAAATTGTCCTGTATATAGACTGGTCCCTGTTGGATATTTCCCGAAATGTCTTCATTCCAATTTCTGTCACATAAAGCAGGCGATGAACGGAGGGAGAGAAAACGTGGCATTGGACCGTGATCGCTTTTCGTGTACGGCGTACGATGAGTGACAACATTATCGAAAAAGAAAACCGAACACGACACTACAGTGGCGTATATGACACTGTTTAAATGGGGAAATACAATTGTTTCCTTTCTTATCCTACTACTAATATGTAAAGGCGAAAAGGGAAATTACTGATATTGTAATATATGTATAGGGGAATGTCGGGGAATCGGGGCAAAATGGGGTTATGGATCTGGGTTCGTTTAAATTTCTAAATAAATAACATTGGTTTGTTGTGTTTTAGGTAAAATAATGGCACGTACTTACAAGAAAAAAATCAAAAGAGAGAGTGGTCGACGGATGCTATGAAAACAGATATATATAAAGTTTACGCAAAAAATCGGTTGTCTGTAAAGTTGGTTTACTGACGATAGTTGAACGTGACAACGTCATAAGAAAATACTGATGGAATGGTTTCATTTTTCAAAAGAAAATTTTAATTTTATTTGTTTGATAGGTATTTTCTATGGATATAGAGAAGGAGGCAAATGGAAATGTATTATTGTATAGCAGCTGTCCACGCGGACGCATCGCTCACTCAAGTAGGAGAGAGACAAAGATGTCGAACGCTGCCGAACGCGGAGGCCGATTGTGCCTCTTTGTCGCTCGTTCCGCGCTCTCGCTTGCACTTCAAGCCTTAAATGGAACGCCTCAGAGCGAGGTAACGCCGCATGAGTCATGTTTTTTCGTGCGTGCAGCCGGCTCCATCGAATTATAAGACGTTGTCACGTCAAAAAACTGTTTCTGTATATACAGTGCCTCAGGCTACTTTAGAGCGGTATGTTAAGCAAATGAAGGAAACAATACCGGCGAGGAAAAACAGCCATAATTACCTTAACTCCTTATAAAAATGAGATAGAAAATTTGAAAAAGCCGGGAAAAACATCCAATCCTAATGATCCTCGCCTCAAAAAGAATGCTAAAAAAAAACCAAAAGGCCAAACACAAAAGAGCAATGATGAAGATGCTGTTTGCTAATATTGTAATGATGTAAATCACAATTTTTTGACATAGTCAGAACCTTGGGTAGACTGCCAGCTCTGTGGGCATTGGGATCACAATGCTTGTGCTGGCGTAGACAATGAAGATCTGGAGGAAATACACATTTGTTTGTTTTGTGAGAATAATTAGTCTTCCCTATCATACCCCAATTTCATTACTCCATCATACCCCATAGTAGGGGACAAGATCTTTTTTTATAATGTTCCTATTAATGATTAAGTATTAAAAAATGTGATAAGTTGATTTTCCAAAGACTATATACCAAATCATAGTTAGACTAATGACACAACGTACCATAAATTAATATGAGTAATAAACATAGTTATTTCCATTAGCTACTCCATCATGCGCCCTCTTCCTCTAGTGTATATGTTAGCCAAAAAAAATATATGAAATAGGAAACATATATAGAAAGCATTAATTTTATATATTTTCTAGTACAATATCGGAATTTCATACAATTCCTAGGAAATGTATACATCTCAAAAATCTTTGAAACAATATCTTGTTCATTAGGAATTCGTCTTGATCTTGCTAGTGTAAAGAAAGTCTTGATAACAATCATTGGAGAAAGTACGTTTGACGTAAAAGGATACTCAGAAAAAAATCACTAATTTCTTTAAATAAATAAAATAAGTACCTATTTATAGCCAAATGTGTATATACTTATGTATTACCTATTTCTTAACACTCTAGCACCATGTTTATGTTCGATTTTTATTAACTTCTACAAATGAGAAAACTCTATGAATGAGAATAATATTCGGGCTCCTTGAATTCTCGCTTACCCAGGTTCGACTGTAGTACAGTTTTTTCTATATTAGGCAGTATTGATTGAAAGGATCAATTAATTGACTATTTTTATTAGTATTTGTGTTCGAAACGAGCAAAACAGTTCGGAAAATGTTTTTGCTATTAATTATTTAATCGATGCATCGATCTGAGTTTGAACTAATGTCTGAAAAATTAATGGGTTGAATTGTATTATTATTATTATAGGAAATAAATTAAGGATTAAAAAGAAATAACAGTAATAGTAGTAGGCGTACTTAGTACGTGTGCTGATTAGTGTGTGTAAGCGGTCAACAAGCCTTGGGCAAAAGAAGGACTAACAGCATCGTACGCGACGTCACCTTTTTAGCACTATACCATCTAGTAACCAAACGGCGGCATAGTCAGGCCTTGTGATTGGATTACATTTAGAGGGTAATCCAGTGAATGAGCGTCCAGGGACCGCCGGCCCTTAATGACCCCGTGCGACAAATCGAGCGCTTAACGTTGCCGCCGAGGGGACATCCAACGACGTGCTACGGCTACGGAGAATACGAAGAAAAAAGTCTTTAATTTGATGCAACCAGTCCTCCCACATGCAATACACTCGAGTACTAAAGAATTTATTTATATACGCGACCGATCTTGATTATAATAAACGTTAACCAAAGGAAATGTTGCATCAAAAGGTTAGCAGTTTAATAAATTGGATTTTGAAGCGCAGAGGTGATGATCATATTCATCATATGTTCTCACAGTTTTAGTTTTCTTTCAAATGTAGTCAAACATTTATTTATTATGAAGTATTTTAAAGTTGCACTTATGAAAATACAGTACAACTGCAGGGATACATATACAGGGGCAAAAGATTAGTATGCTTACATTTGCTGATGATATAGCAGTATTAGCATCTAGCAAGGAGGACCTAGAGATAGCTTTAAATAAAATGGAAGCGGTACTGACAGATCAGTACTGTATGAAAATAAATAAAAGTAAAACAAAAATACTAGTATGCAAGGGAAGAAAAGGTAGGGAAAGAGTGAAAATTAAAAGAAGTGGCTGATTTTAGGTATTTAGGAAGTCAGATAAGCTCGCGATCGATTTATTGGTGTATGTTTGGAGCGCGACGCTGTACGGGTGCGAAACGTGAGAATACCGTGGATAAAGAAGGTTAGAAAAGAACAGGTATTAGAAAGAAGGAGGAGAACAGAGGACTCTTCGAAAGTCAAGAAGAAATAGGCGAGATAGGTTGGTAGAACACCTTATCAAGCATGAAGGTCTAGTCAGAGACATATCAGAAGCAGAAACGGAAGTTAGGAGGAGTAGAGGTAGACCTAGATTAGATTACTGTTTGCAAATAGTTAAGGATGTGGGTAGTTCTAGCTTTAGATAAATGCGAAGATTAGCTCACTATAGGAACGAGTAGAGGTACGTGTCCAACCAGTCTTAGGACTGACGACCTTGTGATGATGATGACTTATGAACGATATTGTGAACTCACTATTGATTGTGAAACTTCCAATTTATCCGAAAATCAGATACTTCCATTCTTACCTTTTCGTTTTACTCTTACATGTATCGGTTTTCAGGGGTACAATTTGACATTTTCACATTTATTCTTACAATGTAATAATCAAACTTAGGGAACAGTGACCACAAGGAAAAAGGTCGGTCTTTCTGTTAAAATTCTAGACATGCTTTCCGGCTGGTAATTTCATTTGTAGTAGTAGCCATCAAATACATATAGTTATCTCAAGGTAAACCTACAGCGACTGGCGAAAATGCACAGTGTTTCACACATACGCGATATTTTTCTTTTGTTGTAATATATTTGGAAACTACCTATTGACTTTTCAAAATTTACTTTAAAATAAGTATTATGTAGCAAAATATTACTCATTCTTAGTTTTATAACGATATAAAGAATACCTGGATACTGAAAGCCAATTCGCACAGCCAAAAATATTAAAAAGGTATTTCTATGTAAGAGTGACCGAGCGCAAATGCGATATAGATATTTAAAACCCGAGATAAAATTGTTCAGCCTCTCAGAGTCTCTGAAAGCGAGATTCGAGTCTCCGCCTCTCATCGAGTTTCTCTGGTGTCGCTGAGAGAGACTGTTGAGAGACTGTCGAAAAAACTGTTTAGCGTCTCTGAATGAGAGATTCGAGTCGCTTATAGAGAGATCCTCATTTCGTATCCAGTCTCTGAACGAGAGACTCGAATCTCTGAACGAGAGACTAGAGTCGCTCATAGAGAGATCCTCATTTCGTATCCAGTCTCTGAACGAGAGACTCGAATCTCTCAATAAGTGGTGTCTCGATAGACATGGTTAAAATTTCAAAGTTCAACATATTTCAGAGATCCCAGTCTTTCTACGAGAGACTCGAGTCTCTCAGTTTTTCAGTTTTATTCATTCAGTCTCTCTGTGAGAGACTCGAATCTCTGAATTAACAATTTTATCGTTCGAGTCTCTCATACAGAGACTGTGAGAGACCCATAAAAACACCTAGGCAATAACTGAGAGACTGTGAGAGACGCTAAAAAAGACTCCGAAAGACTGTGAGAGACTGGGGACTGAAAATTTTTGTCTAGGAAAGCTCGTCGAATTTTCACAGGTCAGGTTGCAGTTTGTTGTGTTAATGCACTTTCCCATATGAGCCTGCTTGGTGTACTTTGCATTAGCCTATCCCTATACAAGAAAAGTTAGTGTCAATATTTCTCTTATAAATGACTTTACATTCTAAAAATATACCTACGGGTTTAAAACAGTACTGTTTAATCATCCGGAGCACTTTTCCATCTCATGTCTATAACCAATTGTGAACAGTAATCTAATGTAGGTCTACCTCTACTCCTCTTAAATCCTGTTTCCGCTTCGAATATGTCTCTAACAATCCCTCTATGCCTGAGAAGGTGTCCTACCAATCTAATATCTCGTCTATTTCTTTTTGACTCTGTTCGCTTATTCGAACACTATGCCGCACACACCGTTCAGGTTTCGCACTCGGTTAGTGCCTTGAACAATCTTTTTTGAATTTCTAAATTAACCATTCGCGAGCATACGAGTGATATACACAAAAAAAATAAAATAGTCTTGTGTTTTTCCAGTGTTCCAATTTAGTGTAATTCTGTGTATCATTAAAAAAGTAACATAATCATCTATAATTCCACTTTTTTCCATAACAAATTGATTTTGAAAACAATTCTTGGTGTACACGGTACGATACTTGCACTTAAGTTCGTACTTGCCTGGGATAGTACATACATGCATAGGTACATCTATCTACTTACTAGCCTCGTCCATGTTCTGGAGTCAGTGAGGAGTAGACCGAGTGTCCGGAATACGAAATCGCTCGTGCCCGGACAAAGGAATCCAACACGCCGATCGCTCCACTTAACCACGGACGTATCGGGGATTCACCGGAGCCTGTGCTGCCGCATCTCGTTCGTCGCGCCGCGCCGCCCGGAGCTACCTCCCCCTCGCATAACTGTCAAGAGCCGTAAAGGGTGTCGGATAAAGTATAGTATCGAACTCTAATATAATAACGGCCGGAACAACGAGCCCCGCTATAAACTATAAGACGAACATAAATCAGCGACCGGAGCCGGATGAACTCAATAAGGATAACGGATCAAAGATGGCACGGAGAAGAAATGCCTCGTTCGACCGATCGAATGCCAAAAAAAAATATGAAAAGATGTTGATCAAGAGGGAGCACGGAGTATTACGTAAAAGAAGGCTTTCAATATGAAAGACAAGCTTCTGACAAGACCTTCTTTTATTTTTGAACACGTAGAAGAATTTATGTATACAGAGGATTCAGAAAGCCTTTTGCTAGTCCTTAAGAGGGAGAATTAGTATGGTCATATGTTCAAGTAACAAAATACAAAACAAATATTATGGGTCCTACATTTTTTCTCTCGCATCCTTGGCAAATGATGCACAGGAACATAATATTTATTTTAAATTACATAAAACAAAACATTGTATCACATACAGTACATATACATATATGTATAAAGCCAATGATATTACCAACAACATTAGAAATACACTAGTTTATAAGTTATCTTGCTGTGGCGAAATAACTGTTATTGTTTTGTTTTTGTGTGTAAATATTTTTTCTAATTTTTCCATTTCAAATAATATTTCATTTCAAATAATATTTCATTTCGAATATTATTTCACTTCAAATATTATTTCAATTCTTTTCAACTTCTTATCTTGTAAATACTTTGGTTTCCTTTCAATCTAAACTCTATTGTTCTTTCAATCACTTTTACCTGGAAATCCAACTTCAACCATACCTGCATGCACTCCCATACTAATATCTGGTTTTACCCTTAATTGCTTTCTCTTGAATTCTGTACTATCTAATTCTGTGTATTCCTAGAAACTAGTGTCTTCACCCTCTCTCTCACTACTTTTCCTTCTAGAACATTCTATCAAAATTACTAACAACCCTATCCTATAAATACTCTAAAATTTCTTATCTCAAGACAGTCTCTCGTCTACCGCTACTACCACCTTTCGTAAGTGCTTCTATTATTCTATTGCTATTTGCTACATTGTTTTCATTTTTGTTGTCTTTGTTATTGTTATTGTTATTGTTGTATTATCTTGTTCTTTCTGTTACTTACTTTGTTCTCGTTTGTTTGTGCCTTTTTGTTACTTGTGTTTTCGTTGTTATTGTTATAAACTGTTATCTGTTATTATTAGTGTTTTTTGGTATTTAAATAATACCCATCAAAAGACACTAAACTTGCCTAGACTGAAATATTGGTCAAACAGGTAGTTCCGTTAAGATTAGATTCAAAGAGCAGACTTCATTTTCAAATCAGTTTCAAGTAACAAACCTTATTAATCCTCCACAGTTAAGTAATATAGAAATTCTATATACTGATAAGAAAGATTTTTAAGTAGGTAACTAATTAATGTCATTAAATAATATCATAAACGCGATTGAATGTTTGTTTGTTTATTACCATATCACGCCTTGACTCTCATCCGATCTTTTCCGATGAAATTTTATAAACTCATTGTCAGGGGTACAAAAAGGGGAGCAGCATACTTTTTATCCAGAAAAAAATAGTGTTCCTGAGGGAAAGAAAAAAAATTAGTAATCTTTCATTTAACGTCAACTGACTTTTATTACGCATTCTATAAATTGCATTAATGTTTTCTGTTATTGTTTCTCTTTAAAAACTGTTACCTTGTGCGATCATAATGTTAGGTTTTAGCGAAGGTTTGTTTATTTGTCTATTTATTTATACTTTCTTTCTTGTAAAAGCAACAGACGATATTGCGAAATACTATTATGCTATTCATTTATAAGATTATTGACTCTTGCCTATAGAGTCTGTCTATTATAATTGTAGCATATATTATGATTTGTATTATTATTTAAATCGTTTTTTGCTCAAACAATTTAATTAAAGCCTGGTAAAGCAAATTCACAGTTAAGCAAATGCCTAACGATATCTCGGCCCTTTGGGATGCACCTAAATGGTAAACTGTCTAAATATTTTCATCTTTGTGGCTGAGTGCGTTTTTATGCATCAAAGGTTCGAATCAGTGAACTCAAGAACCAAACCCTTGAAAACATAAAGATAATATGTGGTATTTATAAATGAAGCCTTACCTTTTGCTTCTTAAAATTAAAGCAATTCCTTCAAGGTATATGCATAAAAAAAGCGAAAGAAAAGGTTTTGCATCGAGGGTTTGGTTTAAAATAAAAGGTTTTACATAATTTGTATTTATTATTTAGCATTATTAAGAAGCATCTGCTCAAAAACTGAAGGATTTCCTTCTAAGAAAAGGAATCTAGGTTCACAACAACATTTCTCGCTCTTTTCAACCTTTCAGTAGCTGCCCAGGCATCACACATCAGCTTGTAATGTAAAAATTTATGTATTTGTAGGACAGTTTTTGTGTTAAAACCTATCTAAAAGAGCTTGTATAAGTAATCTTCAGTTGTGTGGTCCCAGTGGTGTGCTTGTTATGGCTGATATGGTGCATTTACGTACAAGAAAAAATACTACAAACGAAGACGTACACCACTAGAATCAGATTTTAAAACGTTATTTAGATTTGAGGAGGAGAATGTCGTGCGGTTGACGGACCACTTTCTTGGCGCGTATCCCGAAACAAGTGGAGCAGCCGGGTCACCTATGCAGAAAATGAAAATATTTCTGCGTTATTATGCGAACCATTTTACGTTTGTTGACTTTCGATACTACACAAGTAAGTCAGGAATGTATTAAACGAATAAAATAAACAGCTGTCACGGAACACACACACGTTGATTGCACAATCGGTAGCGGCTAATCTGTACCTTTACTTTATTTTTCCGAACCAAAAGGTGCATATTGTAAATACAAATCGTAGCAAACTCTTTCACTTCTACCTTTTACTAGAAATTAAGTACTTTATTTTTATAAATACGGTCTAATAGGTATTATTGGTTTAGTGTTTCATCATCATAAAGTCCCTGGTTGGACACACACCTCCAATTTATTCTATCCTAGAACATCCCACAACTATTTGTAAACAGTAATCTAATGTAGGTCTGCCTCTCCTCCTCTTAGCTTCTGTTTTTGCTTCTAATACGTCTCTAACTATCCCTTTAGGCCCGCAAAGGTGTCCTACCAACCTATCTCGCCTATTTCTAATTGACTTCCACAATTACCTCTGTTTTTGTATTCTTTCTAATACCTCCTCATTTCTAACCTCTCCTATCCACGGTATCCTCATCATTCGCCTGTAACACCACATTTTGAACGCTTCTAACTTCTAGCAGAAAAGTAACTTCTTCCTGTTGAAGGCGATTCGACCCTGCGCTCTCCTCTATTTAATAGGGTCAGTATTTTGCTTCCTAGATATCAAAAATCACCCACTTCTTCTAATTCTTCGACTCTCCCTACTTTTGCTTCCCTTATATACCAGTACTTTTGTCCTATTTTTATTTATTTTTATAGAATACTGTGGTTTAGTGTATAACACAGAAAAAATTTAAGTGTTCTGTAGCATGTTTAGCTCTTATGCAAAAACCACCTTTGGAAACAATCAACAATTACCCAGCTGCATTGAAAGCGTAGATTAAGAATTTTCCGTAATAATGCTCATCGTATGCTCGGTTGTACAACAGTCATAAATTTTCGATTATCTTTTGTCTTTTTAATCTATTAGTGTATGATCGTGTCGTATAGGACGACGCGCCGCGACGGTAGCTACATAATAAATATATAGGTAATAACGTAAAACGGTTTACGCTCCATAAAAGCGATGATGTTGTTAAACGACACTAATCAGGGAGACAAAGCGGCCTTTATTTACAGCCGTGATAAATGCATCGTTAGTTGTGCGATCATTATTTTTGCGAGACCTTATCAGGGGTCCCATTAGTGGACCGTTGCGCTGCCCTCTGTTGTCCGACGGGGACGGAAACGGTAACTTCGGTAACGATTGCCGTCCTAAATATAGGTACTCAATTAGTTTGTAGAAGAAGACCGACATGTTAGGGCGTAGTTGGAATCTTATTTAGGGGTGGGAGGGGGGACTGTAGAAAAGAATATTCAAACAGGGTTGAAAGAAAAACAGTTTTTTTTAATTATAGAAGGTAAAAAGTGGTGGTAGCCCTTTCGGAAATCAATTGTAATCATGCTGTAGCTAATAAAAATAAAGTTTAAAATGACTGAGGTATACTCAAATAACGGAAACATTCGAAATATGATCGTGAGAGGTCACGTGACTATCTAGAGGTCTAAAAATTTGGCAAAAAGCCTTTTTTTTTATCTACAGCATTATTACAATCGATTTCCAAAATGGCTAAGGACACTCATCTTACCTGGCAAGGTACTTTTGAACACATGCTTTAAAAACAAAATAATTTGAAGTGGTCTGTATTCTGTCGAAACTGCCAGACGCGGATCGCGATTTCGATCTTTTTGGATCTCATCAGCGCGTCGCAGGCAGCTCCAACAGAACACAGACCAACCTTTACCTGTTGTCTTAACAGCGCGTTTTCGAAAATACCACAAATGGCGTGGTGAGCGCCATCTGTAGTACGATGCTACATGCTTTAAACGTTTTAATTTTTTTTAATTTTTATCGTGGCGTCTTGACTGGTTGTGTTTTCAACAAGTTTAAAATACATGTTTTAAACACTGTTTTAAACGTGTCAACATTGTGACATGTTTTCATTTTTTATATAAAACCAAGAGGTGATTTTACACTAGCCGAAGAAATTTGAAGAATGTTTAATATGCAATAGTTTTTTGTTTTAAACACAGTTTAAAACACTGTTCAAAACATTTTAATTGAAGACATATTCACCATTTAGATAAATTTAAAACACTTTGCATACATTCGTTTGTATTGTATATCAACAGTTATCAATTCCTAGCAAGAAGAGCGAAGAAGCGATAGTAACGAAGGAATTATATTTATTAATAATAGTGATGTTAATTAAAGAGTATTTAGCGAAAATAAAATAGTACTAATAGTGCGAAAAATGATTTATTATACGACAATGTTTTGTAACTTAAACATAGTATTTATTCCCGTCGTTACTAAAAAATTCTCTATAACATATGATAGATTTTCGTTAAGTATTGGATCAATTTGTTGAGTAAGACAGGGATTGCTTTCTCTTTTTCGAAAATAATTTTGTAAATGGGAAGTTAGATGTAATTCAAAGGTCAAAATAGAATTATGTCAACGTCACTTCGATTTTTCTCTTGTAGATAGCATAAAAGCAGCGAGTTTGTGGTGGTCAATGTGGTTACATTCAATAAAGAATTTCCCATGCTCCCTTTGATCGTAAATTTACACCTAATCGCACAATTCGTGTCAAAAGCAGAAGGGACGCATATTATTCGTCTATAAAAGTTTTGATATAAAAAAATGTATTCGTAGACGGAGAACTTTTTGTAAGACGAATATATTATATCATGTGTTTTACACATGATCTGTGAAACGAAAACGAAATCTCCCTTACGCGGAAATTCATTTTGGAAATTTAATTTGTGTGGGTATTAATAAAAATGCTAAATATAATTAATATAATTAATTGAATTTTCAAAATCAACAAAAATATACATAAGACTGTGTTGCTCCTTTATTTGAAAATGCTGGAAATACTATTAAAAAAAAGCGAAATAATAAAGACGCTATTAAAAATCATCATGGTGGAAGGTAGACACTTTGTCGTAATACCTACTAATCCACAAAGGCGTTGCCAGGATTTAAGAGATGAGGCAAAAAAAATTCATTTAGCCTTTTGTTTATTTAACTTCGTTTCAATATTTGAAATATTTAAATTAATAAAAGAGTTTTAGAAAATACTACAAATGGCGCGGTATACGCCATCTGTAGTACGATGCTACATTTTAGGATTACGTGTGCGCCAATAAGGTCCATTTGTGTGGATATCTACTTGCTGAAAACGAATCCTGGCGTAGCCAACCTCAACGTGATAAGCACGTTAGCTTAATCGAATAAAATAATTCGAAGCGGTCTGTATTCGGTCGAAACTGCCAGACGCGGATCGCGATTTCGATCTTTTTGGATCTCATCAGCGCGTCGCAGGCAGCTCGACAGAACACAGACCAACTTTTACCTGCTGTCTTAACAGTGCGTTTTAGAAAATACTACAAATGGCGCGGTAAACGCCATCTGCAGTACGATGCTACATTTTAGGATTACGTATTCGAATTATTTTAATAAAAGAGTGTTTGGGTGAAAATCAGGCGTTCTGGCTCTTCCGCAAATCTATCCAAAATATCAGCGTCAAATTTCTATTATTTTCAATAACACTATTTTCTGAGTGTTCAGGAAACCATCCAATTTATTTTCAGTCATAGTAAGCCTCACTTCTGGTTACTTTTAGGCCGCTGATACTTTTTATCGTATTATTTCCTTGCAGATTAATTGATTCGGGTCTAAAGGCCGTCTTCGGTTTGAGTTGAGAAATTTTCACTTTTAAATCTACATAGTCAAAAAATGTAGAAAGTAAATAATTTGACAAATTCAAAACCAAGCAATAAATAGCCCTTAAAATTTTGACTTCAATCTCTTCTTTCATTGCACACTGCTTACAATTTTACGTATTACCTGCACACGTCTGTTAATCTTATTTTGACGGTTC
Source organism: Agrilus planipennis (assembly GCF_000699045.2). Lineage (NCBI taxonomy): Eukaryota > Metazoa > Arthropoda > Insecta > Coleoptera > Buprestidae > Agrilus > Agrilus planipennis. The sequence continues at coordinate 469,841 of NW_020439053.1, read as the reverse complement.
TCGGTTTCTTGCAATCTTTTTATGTTATTAGTACAAACTGTGCAAAGTGAGTTTAATGATAGGGGCTGCCTAATAAGAAAATTACAGAAACTCAGCTGCGGTTGTGATAGTCGCAGACAGCGACACTAAAGGTAATAAAGAAATTTTTGACCTTTTCCACGGCAAAATAAGAAAGTAGGTATGTAATCTTTGAGCGAGTATCCACGCGATAATGAAGAGGAATTATTACGGCTCTTCTGTACGGATTATACGCACCCTTGCGAACATTTTCTCCCCTTCAAAATAAAATTCGTTTTAAGAAGTCTTTGTAATTAAGAGGCGCACATCATGACGTTTAAGTTAATTCGAGAGAATCATATTCTTAATTTAACAAAGTGACGGCTGGGCGGGAATTCGCGCAAATTGCACGGTGTCGTAGACGCCCGCTAACGATTGCTACATCGAAGTCGACCGTGATTTTTCCCTTTACCTTCAAACGACCCGCCGACGTCGACGTCGTTCTTCTCTATTATACGTACGAGTGTTACACCCTCGACTCCCCATGAGATACGACAGTAGTAGAGGAACCGATGGATACGACTCCCCGTATGACGTAGCGTGCAACTCCGAGGGATAACGGACGAAGACTATTTCGCATGAAACGATTTGCTAATACGGTATAAGAGAACTGAAGCGTCTCCTATAAATGGATTTTATCAATTTCGAATCCGCTATTTGACGATTATATTTCAAATTTTTTCTTTGAACCGCTTACAAGGATTTAGATCCGCATTTAAAAGATCGCTATCTCGAGAAAACGAGGGTAAAACAGAGGGTTTCAATTTAAAAAATATAATTCCGCATTTTTTACTATTATAGTGATCATAGCGCACACAAGAAATATAGTCCAGTCGGTAGAGAATATTCCCGACATAAATTTGTTACCGTACGGAAGTTGTTCCACGTTAAAAGCGGGGAAAAGTTAAGCCTTCCTAGGTGTGCTTTTTAGAAAGAGAAGTTTCAAATAAAAAATTTAGAGAAATTATACCCAGTGTTCGTTTTTTTATATTCGCATTTTCAGTAACAAAAGAGAGTCATCACAAGCTTTTCACAACATTAACATCATCCATCTTGCATATCCATATTCAATACAAAAGTCGCTGTCTTAAACATTCAAATTATTCAATCAATCTTATCTCTTTTTATTTAGTTACTATACCTAGTATACTAAAGCAACAACCTAAGTTTCGCCTCAAACTACGAGGCATCCTCAGGATTAGAACTTAGAAACTTAAAACTTAGAAACTTACTTATAACTTACTTTCAGCATGCTTCGATAAAAAAAACCGTTAATATAAATCCTATAAAACTCGAATTAATAAGTGCATATAATAAATAAAATCAGTTTAAAGTTTTGGTTCAATCCACGACAAATTGTTCTAGGTCATCTACATTTTACAGGACAGTCCATGTGGGAGCCCTGGTAGTCTCCTATAAAAGTTTGAAGTAGGTCTTAACTTGTTTGTCAGAAAAAATTGGCTTTCACCAAAAATAACCCCTTACATTTATTGTGCGAGAAAAACGCTTTTTTAGTGCATGCCAATATCTTGTTTTACTATAGAGATTACGGAGTACTGGATAATCGGGTACCCGGCATTACTAGTGCCGGATACCCTTCCGAATAGCACTCCGGTTAATGGTTCATGTCTTCGTTCTGGCAGGCTTTCCATTAAATACTATGATTACTAAAGTTCCAAATCACACATTAAGTCCCGTTAAAAAAGTCGCTTAAATTTTAATTCTTGGAAGGTGGATTTTCAACGAGAGGGTTAAAACAAGCCTATAATGTTTATAAACACTAAAAGTCTGCAAGGCGACAAAATCATACTGATAATAAGTTATCGTTAATCAAAACCTAATATACCAATAAATGACAGAAATTGTAACAGGCCGTCCATACTGATATACTTATTCTTGTTTAAGTAGTAAACACAAAACTACATCGAAATAACAAATAATGTAATATAGTAATCAATCAATAATACAAATTAGAACAAATGACCTAGCCGAATATAGTTTTAATGAATGTTTTTATTAGGTTGATTATCAACTACACTTATTAAATTATTATTTTTGGCGTTAGTTTTCTGTTTTGTCTCTGGTAGAATTACTTGATACTTTCGGGTTCAGTGTCATTATGCGGTACCCGGTGGATCCGGCAGTTTTCAAGGATTCGACAGTATTTTAGAATCCGATCGGCTACCGGCCTATCCCTACATTTGATATAAAACCAAATTTTTGAAACAAATTTTTGAAGTGAAACTTCTTTACACACGGTAGGGTAAGTTCGTTTCATGGGAGTTGCTATGTAACGGAATCATGCAACGGATGTCCCCCCTCTGCTCGGCTACGTAGTTGAGTTCGTAGTAGGGATCGCTTGAGCCGTGAGCGCGCTTCAATGCAACGTTCGTTACAGGCAACTCCGGCATGTATAGTGTAAAATTTAAATTCATAGTGTACAAATTATACCATTAAACCAATTCTTTAACCCCTATCCCGGTATGTTTGTGTGTTTGAAGAAGTTTCACTTCAGTAGCGTGATGTATAATTACACGTTGTATTATTTCTTTATTAAATAGTTTTTTGAAGCTAAGCTTCAGCAAATTGAAAATAATTAAAACCTATATTTGCGNAACTCCGGCATGTATAGTGTAAAATTTAAATTCATAGTGTACAAATAATACCATTAAACCAATTCCTTAACCCCTATCCCGGTATGTTTGAAGAAGTTTCACTTCAGTAGCGTGTTGTATAATTACTCGTTGTATTTTTTTACTACAAACATAAATACAAATAAATCGTAAACATTTCACATGTGAATGTCCAAAGTTAAGAGCCAACAAATATCTCCGGATTCGTTTGATGCACTTTTTTCTCTTTTTATTTCTTTTACTATACATGTAGCGTAGTTGTGGCATAGATATATCGGAGGTGCAGAGGGTTCGATTCGTTCGAGATTGGGGTGGAAAGCAATAATCAACCGATGCGTAGTAATTAGATGCCGAAGCAATAAAAAAATCCGCGCTGACCGTTCTTCCGTCGTCATCTGCCTTTTTACTGTTTCCGCATAATAATAAAAGGCCGCCTTAGACGGCCGTTACGAGCAAATGTTACTCGGTATTTGCGTTTTCGGACATTTATTATTCGACTGATGGCGATGTCCGCGCCTGCCTCCCCCGGGACACGTCGATCTGCAGATGGGATTTGTTTTATTGAGTCCGTCGTTCGGTTTGGTTCGGTTTCGTTCTGCACCATACCACGTCACGGAAACGATAGCCGTCGTTTTGACCACGCTCTATTTGTTTCAAATTGTTACAGATCTAATTTCGAAATCTTATTGCTCCCGTTTCCCAGTCTGGCCGATACCATATCCCATTTCCCTTGCTTCTTCCAAAAGATAGTGTAAGTAGATGGAAACTATCGCAGTTACATAAATAATACTGTGCCAGAAACGGACAATATCGAAAATCAAACTTTATACCTACAATGTTTTGTACACATCCTTTAAAAGTTACAATATGGTTAGTTTAGCTTGTCCTAATTTGAAAATTATTACTTAAAGATTTTAATTGGTAATTTGTGCAAAATTGGGGCTCCAAATCAAAATCGCTCTAAAAATTTTTTCATCGACTTCCAGGCATTCTACATAACAGAACTGGATAATAAAAGGTGTGGAAGACACTCTTTTATTACTTCAAAAATAAAAAATAATTTTTGATTCTCAGATAATTGCTAACGATAATATTTAAAAATTCAAATCACAATTCTAAACTGAGGGAGTGGCGAGGAGATCAGGGGCGGAAGGTGGGTTAATAGTTATAGAAGATTTCAATCTCCTTATCTCATGGTTGTCATTGCATAAAATGCTTTTATTAATATTAAAAGAAGAAATAGCTATACATACACCATGTACCCTATGATGTAAGCTGATATAAAAAAAAAATACAACGTGTAATTATACAATAAGCTACTGAAGTGAAACTTCTTCAAAAACACAAACATACAGGGATAGGGGTTAACGAATTGGTTTAATGGTATTATTTGTACACTATGCTTCGCACGAGTGCAATGCTGATAGTAAATATACTATAGAATGTCTTTATATACAACAATCACAGCTTTTTTGTCATTAGACAATATAAACCGGCCGGTACCACCGCATCCGCTATGTCCCTGCATTTTAACCCTGCAATATCTTCGAAAATATTCATTTAAATTACATGCTGTAAAGGGCCTTATTGATCTATATTGAAGACACAATGTATTTAAAAGTACTTAATTGGATAAGGATTAATGTTGTATTGCTTAAAATCGCTTCGTAAATAAGCCATTATTTCTCGTAAAAAGTAAAGGATAAAAAATGGTTATTGTGGGTTATCCCTAAGAGATAGACATATACCATCTCGGACTTTTTTGTAGACTTTTTTAAGGTGTACAGTACTGTAGTATATTATTTTGATCTATCTCGTAGGGTTCAGCCAGCGTTTGCAATGTAAGCGCAAAAAATATGTTTATTTACGACATCACATTACAAACCTCTAAAATTTTATTATCAGTGTTTCTCTACTATATTGTACATGTATTATACATATAAACCTCCCTCTTGAATTACTCTGTCTATTAAAAAAACCGCATTAAAATCCATTGCGTAGTTTTAAAGATCTAAGCATACATAGGGACAGACAGCGGGGGAAATGCGTTGCATAATTTCGTTACATAGCAACTCGCATGAAACGAACTTACCCTACCGTGCGTAAAGAAGTTTCACTTCAAAAATATGGCTCCCCCGCCCCAAATATAATCAATGAACCCTCAGAAATGACCAGAAATCGATTAAAAATTTTGGACCGATTTTGGTCTGGAGCCACAATTCCAGGAATCGTATGAAATTCCGATATTGCACTAGAAAATGTATAAAACTAATGCTTTCTGTGAATAAAATACATATCAGCCCGCCTAAAAATCGGAATATTTGAAAATAAATGTGATATTCAATTTTGCTTACTACTACATTCATGAATTAAATAATAACATATAGGAAAAGGTAAAATGCCACCGAACAAACAGTAACAACAATCTGATTCATTCAGCATACGTGGTTACGGGAATGTTAGTATATTCTGGCGAAATCCAAAACGAAATAAGAGAGTGAATCCTATAAATCAGTCGAGGAGCGCATTGTAATGACGTACGATCGTGATGGTGTACGCGATGCTAACTTTTTACGACAACAGAGGACATTATGTGCCGGGAGCCGGAGCCGGACTCGAGCCCGGATCCGATATATTTTATGGCCGATGCCCAGTCAGTAAATAGACGGCCACCTTCCTTCCTGGCCGGCACCTAACGCCATCGCATCGTCTCCTCCTCCTCCTCGTCCTCGTCTTCCAACAGTCGATAGAAAGCGATAAAGCGGCTCGGGGTCGTTACGGCCCTTATGGAGGCGGAATACGCAATATGCGAATACTGGTGCTGCTGGACGTGATGATGCTTCCTTCGACTTCTTTTACTTACAGATTTCATCTCATCTCGGATCGCAACGATCGGAGATGGGTGATCGGTACAGCGTTGGACCGACGACAGAATTAAGTCGAGATATATGGTTGTTGGTCCTCGCGATACGATACAACCGGTGTAGGGTGCATATTATGACCGTTCGAAACGAGGGAGAACAATCACCTACTGATAGAGAGACGACTTAACTTGCTAAAAACATCATTGGGGTCTTGGAAAAATGTTCGCGATTGATATCGTGTAACAAGGGGACACTTTGAGGATTATGATTAGATCCTTTTACGGATGGCGTTATGCAAGTTTGTAGAAGTTGGAAAAGGAATAGGTATCGTACGATTTTTCTTTGCACAGTTGTGCCACTTCTTTTCTACTTGTGAGATGTTTTTTGAAGTGAAACTTTTTTACGCACGGTAGAGTAAGTTCGTTTCATGCGAGTTGCTATGTAACGAAATCATGCAACGCATTTCCCCCGCTGTCTGTCCCTATATATGCTTAGATCTTTAAAACTACGCAACGGATTTTAATGCGTTTTTTCAATAGATAGAGTAATTCAAGAGGAAGGTTTATATGTATAATACATGTATAATATAGTAGAGAAACACTGAAAATTTTAGATGTTTGTAATGTGGTGTCGTAAATAAACACATTTTTTTGTGCTTACATTGCAAACGCTGGCTGAACCATACGAGACAGATCAAAATAATACACTACAGTATTGTATAATGTACACTTTAAAAAGGTCTACAAAATGTTCGTGATGGTATATGTCTATCTCTTAGGGATAACCTACAATAACCATTTTTTATTTTTACTTTTTACGAGAAATAATGACTTATTTACGAAGCGATTTAAGCAATACAGCATTAATCTTTATCCAATTACGTACTTTTAAATACATTGTGCAGTTAATATAGATCAATATGGCCCTTTACAGCATGTAATTTAAATGAATCTTTTCGAAGATATTACAGACTTAAAATGCAGAGACATAGCCGTTGCGGTGGTACCAGCCGGTTTNCAGCATTACTGACTGGTGGGAATGAAACACCCAAAAGTTTTTTTTTTTGTACCTAAACAATATAGCATAAAAGCATGTTGTACAAAGTTAATTATATTTGCTGTAATGTGCTGGAAATTGATTGGGTTTAGGGAATCAATTTGTGGTGTTACAGGTAAATGACGAGGACACCGAGTAGGATACAGAGGGCGTTATGGAAGTCAAAAAGAAATAGGCGACATATGACACCTTTTTAGGCATATTAGAAGCAGAAGCTGGAGTTTGGAGGTGTAGAGGTAGACCTACCACAAATTAAGGTTAATGACGTGGAATGCTCTACTTTTAGAGAAATGTGAAGATTAGTCCAGGATAGAAAAGAGTGGAGGTGCATGTCCAATCATTTTCAGGACAGATGACCTTATGATGAAGATGGTGATGGAATCAGATAAATTGTATTGAGATTTTTTATCTTAATTTGTCTTTATTTGTTAGTTTTAGTATCTATATAGTAATCATAATGGTCAAAAACTGGGAAGTACGTCGGTTCGATTCCGGGTCCGTCTGCCTTGGTCCAAGTTTTTCTGTGGTTTCCTTGGATCACTTAGGCAAATCCTTAGGCAGTAGGCAGTAATATTCTAACAGGTATGTTACCGAAAATGTATAGTGAAATAAAATATTGCTACGTTATCCGGTTCCACTTCACGAACTGGACATCCAGTTCACGAAAATTACGCCAGGTGGGTGCGACATATACATTCTTAGTTATTAGAGAGGTTTGCAGACTATTGCTCAATCACTTATTACTGTTATTGCAACTTCCTGCCCAAATCTAGGATCTGCTGTTGCTGCTGAATTTTTGTTGTTTCATTCGATGATATATTTCTAAGGCGAAGCAAAATTTCGAATCGTTTATTTCGGTAGAAAAGTATTCTTGAATGTTTTAGCTGGATAATAGTTACTACTTATACGTAGGAATCGAAGCTTTTGCTTCGGGTGGCGGAGAACAGGTATAGGTATTGCCCACTGGTACCTAAAACCGAGCGGCATGGCCAAGAGGTTTAGACCATTGCTTAGCATTCGGAAGTACGTCGGTTCGATTCCGGGTCCGTCTGCCTTGGTCCAAGTTTTTCTGTGGTTTCCTTGGATCACTTAGGCAAATGCTTAGGCAGTAGGCAGTAATATTCTACAGATAATCTTTCACTCTCTTCTGTCTTCATTTCCTCCGTCTCATCTTTCTCACCCGAACCACCACCCACCCATTCCCACGATTCCTGAAAGCAGGCTGAAGAGGGCCTTCCGCCCTACCTTCCGGCGTAGTCCGGAGGGACTGCCCGCCCATCAGCATTACTGACTGGTGGGAATGAAACACCCAAAAGTTTTTTTTTTTGTACCTAAACAATATAGCATAAAAGCATGTTGTACAAAGTTAATTATATTTGCTGTAATGTGCTGGAAATTGATTGGGTTTAGGGAATCAATTTGTGGTGTTACAGGTAAATGACGAGGACACCGAGTAGGATACAGAGGGCGTTATGGAAGTCAAAAAGAAATAGGCGACATATGACACCTTTTTAGGCATATTAGAAGCAGAAGCTGGAGTTTGGAGGTGTAGAGGTAGACCTACCACAAATTAAGGTTAATGACGTGGAATGCTCTACTTTTAGAGAAATGTGAAGATTAGTCCAGGATAGAAAAGAGTGGAGGTGCATGTCCAATCATTTTCAGGACAGATGACCTTATGATGAAGATGGTGATGGAATCAGATAAATTGTATTGAGATTTTTTATCTTAATTTGTCTTTATTTGTTAGTTTTAGTATCTATATAGTAATCATAATGGTCAAAAACTGATAAAATGGTTTAAAAAATACTTAAAGCATTGTAACTAATACATTTATATATCATAATATGATTGTCCGGAATTTCTTAATGTAGGTGCTCTACATACTATAAAATTTTAAAATTAAGATTTTATTGAACCTGGCGCATTCGCCAAATTGTGTAATTATGAATTTGAAAAATATCATTATCACGTATATACATATTAAGGTTTATTTTAAGAAGAGATGATTAAAATATAGAATCATATAGGAACATTTATAAAATTATGAACTCACAAACCTTGTGAAGAATTTATGATACATAATATGACATATGGGCAAAGACTAATGGTGAAGTGTGTCAACAACGAAAGGCTTTATAGCAGTTAGTAGTTGTTTATTTTTTACTTTAGTTCTTATTAAAATATATTTTTGTCTGGAAATTATTTACTGATATTTTTCAGTTTTCTTCTGTGATTTGGATGTTTTCTATTTTTTAAGCTTTTAGTGACATATTTGATCTTTCAGGAATGAGCTTGAAAATGTCTCGTAAGATCGATGACAGAATGTCAGCAACAGACAATTTAATGTGGTGTAGACCCAGAATCCTGAGGGTTACCAATTATAAATTGCACTACTGTGAAACAGCAATATCCGTATAGAAGTTTTGATATTAGTTTCTTGTTAAATTTGCTTATTTCGTAATAAATCTTTACCATTTCAGTTTATTATAAACATATATTTCTATACAAATGCTTTATCGATAATATTTGAGTGATATTGCGATATCTAACTTAGAAAACCACAAATACTTACAATTCAGTGAAATAATTACGAATAAACAACAATAAATTATACATATCCTTCGTTTATTTCGGATTGATAACAGGTAGGTACGTATGATCCGTTGCAAATACCATATTTTTCCATTTGTTTCGTATAAATAACGACACTGAAGAGGAAATGCGTATCTGTTTAGATACAAATGTCCAACATTCATTAAACAACTGTAGCTGATGTTTTTATAAGAAACATAAGCAAAGCTTGGGACTAAAAACAATGAATGAATGTTTCAAAACAGTATACTTTGATTATAACTGAGAAATCCGTGTGATTTGCTTTAAAAATCACATAAATGTGTAAAAGCATAATTATCGGCTTTCAACTTTTTTATTTTGTTTTTTCAAAAATAATAACATTCTAAAATTTACTTATTTATAGGCATCCGATAAATGTACTTTTTCATAATTCAGAATTCCAGATTCACTTTTTTTAATTGATGAACAAAATTGGTCTTGGTTTTACAGCCTTGGTGTTGGTTTTGCGAAAACGAAAGATCAAGACCGTGATTGAACGAACAAGACCAAAACTAAATTCGTAAGACTAAACGAAAAAATGTTACTTCCGGTGGATTTATGAGTTAAACTATCTGAAGCAACTGTAATAAATTTCCAGTTTGCTTTACTAGATTTTAACACTAAATATAAAAAAAGAAACTTTACCACTGTTTGAAAAAAGCGATCTACAAGAATGTTCTCGGAATCAGTGTACTTTGTTCCCATGTCTGGATAACCCGTGCTTGAAATATAGAGGCAAACTAATTTTTTTTTCGATATTTCCACTTCTTTCAGGTACCTTGCACTATTTTTTTCATTAAGGATGTTTGGGAGGTATGTCAGAATGCTACGGGACAAATAAAAATTTGGAAGAACGTTCCTCATTGAATTTTAAAACTCCTGTAAAAATTACAAATCGATTCACTAAACCGTTGAAAAATTATTGAAATTTTAATAAATTGTCATTTTATGGAGATTCGTTAACCGAACAGATTAAATTTATTTTTATTAACAGAAAAAAAGCTACCAGAAATTTCAAACTTTTATAATAAGTAATTTGAACTCTGGAGAACCACTTTAGCGTAAGGTTATTCAAATTCACTAAATGGTTATCGAGGAAAAAAAAATGAAAAATTAGCTGAAAATCTCGTTTTACTTGATAATATAATGATAATATTCATAATTATCTGAAATAAATGCAATTTTAAAGTATTAATTATTATTTAAACATATTAAAATGTTTTACGCTCATTATTAATAGAGATTGAAACTAAATATTTTTTTGTTTCGAAGTTGAAATCAAGGCATATTCACTGCCAAAATTCAGTTAAAAAATTTCCATATTATTCGTTATTTCTTATTTTGTTCAAAGTTTTTTCCAAATTTTCTCTCAAACCGTATACTTTTTCTTTTAGTATAGATAATAAGTATTTATTTACCTTATGATATGCTGCAAGACCTAATTAATCACAAATTTCTAATTTTATTTACTCTTGTCTCCGGTACCTCCCAAACATCTTTAAGAGGCTAATTTATGCGTTGAAAATAGGGTAAGTTTTTGAGTATTCATAACATTCACAACTATCGACACTATTTTCTTTAAAAATGTTAGACTTTAACAGGACTTTACGTGCAAGACCAAGACCAAGTCTAGAAGAATTTGAGCAAAACCTAGGCCAAGACCGAATAGGTAAGACCAAGACAGTCTTTAATTCCTTAGAAGGTAAATTGAATTCTGATTTTTTGTACTTTGCCATAAACAATAAATCTAAAGAAATTGTTGTGTTATTAGTCTAAATATTATCCGCTTTTCCATTTTATTTCACACTGACTGATATTTTTCCGGTTAGCTGAAAAGCAACATTTTTATAAAGAACACGGTTTTCCTTTATTCTTCCCACGTAGCTACTGTAAATTGTTCTAACCTCTAATTAAATCCCTCTTGTTCTGCTTCCGGATTCTGGTTGGCGCAGGCAGGGTAGCTCTCTCGCAATTAGTGACGTCATGCGACACGAATATGTGTCAACTTGGAACGATACGGTTCGGCGTAGCGCGACCAGGCGCGGCGTGGCGAGGCGCGGCGCGGCGACGAACGACGACGGCAACTGATGCGAGGGTGCGAATTAGGTTCGTTACGGCCAGGGAAGTCGACGATTTATCGTGTTATTGGAAAGTACTTCAACAAACATGATAGCTGCTCGATCTTTATATTATGTGTTACTCGAGTTTGTTCTTCTTGCTAACTTCTACATCAAACTGGTCGCTAAATGAGCCGCGTATTTCTGCAACTTTTTCTCCATCTCCTTATTGCCAATAACGTGTATAAATCAACTCGTAAGATCGATGACAGAATGTCAGCAACAGANATTTACAAAAATATCCGTTGTATTTGAATCGATGAGATTGGAAAGTGAGACTCCAGTTTCGAAGTAAAGTTTACCGAGCTAATTATAAGGGTTACTTACTGTACGGTTTCTGTATAAAAATCTTCATTTTAGTGTTTACTTTCACTTTTAAAAATTCTGGCTGCGTCAGATCCCTACAGATTTAGTTTCCTTTTCATTTTCACGCTTTTATTATTACCACTGAGGGTTTTCCGAACAAATGAAGGCCAGCAATCTCTTCCAGTTTAATGAAAATACCATAGTTAATCAAAAAATTTGTTTACGTTAATTGTTATGTGATTCGATGATAAATAAAGTCCGTAGGACTGGGTAGTGTCGGATTCCCGAGGAACAAGCCCTTGGACCTACCGACAAAAACCCCTCTACATCAGGCCGTTCTAGGACCAACTAGGGTCCTCTTCAGCCGTGATCGTTTTGACTGCTCTAAGTGCAATGCAATTCAATATTTAAAGTATTTAATATTTAAAATGTACGTTTCAAGGTTATTTCTTAATATTTGAATTTTAATCTGAAATGGTATTTATAACCCTAGCCTACCAAGGGCTATAAAAAACCGCTGTATTCAAAACGGCCAAATAATAATGAATTGAATTGGACATCCAGTTCACGAAAATTACGCCAGGTGGGTGCGACATATACATTCTTAGTTATTAGAGAGGTTTGCAGAGAAATGCGTTGCATAATTTCGTTACATAGCAACTCGCATGAAACGAACTTACCCTACCGTGCGTAAAGAAGTTTCACTTCAAAAATATGGCTCCCNTTAATATTTGAATTTTAATCTGAAATGGTATTTATAACCCTAGCCTACCAAGGGCTATAAAAAACCGCTGTATTCAAAACGGCCAAATAATAATGAATTGAATGAATTTAACAACTAATGTATTTAGACTATTAACTCATACTCGTTTTTAAAAATTAATTGATGTACTTTTTTTCATCATTATTATGCTAATTTTGCCAATTAACACCGCAGCTGCAATTTTAAAATTGTATAAGTATGTATTCTAATTTTATTTTTTTTGTCATTCTGTCTAGAAAATTCCGACATTAGTGTTAGATCTGATCTATCTGTTAATTAGTAATTCGTGGATGCAGGATGAATTACACTTTTGTAATTAATATAGTAATTAATATAATGATCAGTATGAACTGATTCAACCTTTATTTACTTTATTGAAAGACATTCCTAATTGTCCAATGTATACTTAGTTTATAAATTTCAATTTATTATTTTTTTATCTGTCATAGCTTCGTTATTTTTAATTTAATTACACATTTTATACAAAACGAAAGTTTCACTAGCATTTTAAGATACGTAAGTATTTTATAAATACATAGTAGGTACCTACGCATTAAACTGATTATGCATTTAGGCATTCTTTTGCGAATTTAACCTTTATTATTTACGATAGTCTAAGCAATACATTGATTTTAAATAAAACAAATCGATATTAATAGTATTTTAAATGAAGTGACCTTGATGTTTCTTAAAATGCGAAACGGAAGTAGAAAGACTCTGAGGAAGGGCAAAAGACGTACACTTAAGTTTAATAACGTTCATCGTAAGTGAAGTCCTTCCAACAAGAATTAAAAAATAAAAGCAATTGACTGTGCATTATATCATTACTACTACATAATAAATAAAATAATTAAACGCTTATTGTGTTCTTTTGCACACGTAAGAATTTTTAGTTTATATAATGTTATTCGATTAGTTGCAATTATTACTAAAAAGGCAAAGACTGCTAAAATTAAATAAACTCTGTCTGAATTATTGTTTTAAGGATTAAGATTGTATATTTCAAGATTTAAATTTGATGGACAATGATCATTAGTAATGTAATGTGACTTAAACCCGAGGTGCCTATCAGAGTGGTTGGAGGATTCGTAGAAGTCGAGACTGGCAAGCCCAAGAAGCCCGTGGGGACCCCAAGTGGGAAATTCTGCCTGTTCGGTTGTCTGAAGTTGACTCGCAGAGGCACCAGGCATGTTGGGAGTTGGGAGAGAGCAGTAGGCACGACTTATGTACGAATGCTCCTAAGACACTTGTATATTTCAAGTTTTAAATTTAATGGACAATAATCAGTAGTAATGTAATGTGCCATAAACCCGAGGTGATTATCAGACTGGTTGAAGGATTCGTAGAGGTCGAGACTGGCAAGCCAAAGAAGCTCGCGGGGACCCCAAGTGGGAAATTCTGCCTGTTCGGTCGTCTGAAGTCGACTCGCAGAGGCACTAGGCATGTTTTGAGTTGGGAGAGAGCAGTAGGCACTACTTCTGTACGAATGCTCCTAAGTAGGTTAAGAATTAGATAGGTCCCACACGCACCAGCGGGTTTTAGGGGTTTGTTCACCTCTTTAGAGAAATTGGTAGCGGTGGCTTCAGCCTTTGTGCTCTGATTTAGCGTATTTTAATCCCTCTCCCATGAGGGTCGTGACGGGTAATTCGCAAGGTAGGAATCAAGAAGTTAATCAAAATAAATCGGGGATAACCCTCCCAGGTATGGTGATGTAACATGATCTCTTTTTGAGCCACGTATATAATTATGAGATCAGGAACAAACAAAGATAAATGATGCCACCTCCCATATAATTTGATTGAGGATTCATAATTGACGTGAATATCAAAACAACAATTTTAAAACTCACAAAATACCATTTTTGATCTATTAAAAGCAATACAAACACAAGGAATAGACAATTCATGAGGAAGCATTAGGCCTGGGTGGAAAGCAGAAACAAAAGAGAATAATCGTTTTAAAAGTATTTCCAACTTTGATCTCAGAATTGCTTGGCATATTGACGGGAGTTATTGGAATAAGGAGTAAAGTTTATGGATTTTATTGAGATTGGGTTTACAAACAGAATTAACAATTCTGAACAAGAATCGAAAAAAATTTTCCAAATAAATTAAAAATAAGTCATCTCATTACTCATAAATTGCTTACCATCACTGCTGAAATGAAAACATATATCTAAAGCATCTAATTATCTAATATACATAACTTTTTACTGCAAACAGATGCAAGCAGAGTAGAGCTAGGGTCAAGTAATTAGAAGTGGTGAAGGGTAGATCAAAACTTCGGTTGGGAAGTCAAGAATTACTCATTTTTGAATTTTTGAAGTCTTGCAGATTCTTGTACAAATTTTAATACAATCCATTAAGTATATTCCTTATTCCAGTGGCTTTTTTTGGAATATTTTAATCGAAAAACCAAACAAGTAAAATCAGCATCATTGGATTATTGAGGCTAAAATATTTCATTACTTTGATGTACACCTGATTACAAATTACTTCTTTTAAAGTTTGAGGTCAGCATGTCTCGAAATAACTATTGATTGTTTCTTCTTAACAAAATAATTGTGATAACTCAAAATTTACTATATTTTGAAATAAACTCTCAAAAAGGTTGTATCCCTAATATAGATTTACCAGATGGGTATCACCAAGAAATTATTTGTCGGGTCTAGTAAACCTTCTTACCCTCAAAACGAATTATAATTTTATCGATTGTTGTAAAACTTTAGGTTGACCAATGCACAGATGACAATCTTTTGTGATATTCCGCTTATAAATTTTATTTACAAAAATATCCGTTGTATTTGAATCGATGAGATTGGAAAGTGAGACTCCAGTTTCGAAGTAAAGTTTACCGAGCTAATTATAAGGGTTACTTACTGTACGGTTTCTGTATAAAAATCTTCATTTTAGTGTTTACTTTCACTTTTAAAAATTCTGGCTGCGTCAGATCCCTACAGATTTAGTTTCCTTTTCATTTTCACGCTTTTATTATTACCACTGAGGGTTTTCCGAACAAATGAAGGCCAGCAATCTCTTCCAGTTTAATGAAAATACCATATCAGTTAAATTAGTCAATACTATTCTGATAGTGAACAATATTTTATTGGACTACTGTTACTGTTTCTATCATAAATAATTTCATGTATTGCCCGTAAGAAAATACCTAAATAATAATAAATGTTAGACGTTTCTACTATCTGAAAACGGTCTTTTCCTTCTATTAGCTGCGTTTGCAGAATATTGGACTTCAAAATTTAATCCAATTGATATCGTTTTCATTTAATTAATGCGCATTTAATGATTTCTAAGCAAATTACTTACTTTAAATAAGTACAAACGGATTAATTAATTTTTAAGTTATTTGTACCCCCGGGTTTTTTATTAATGTAGGCAGTAATATAAATACGTAAAAACAGTATCAGTTTTTTTTTAAATTAGTGAAAAACCCGAGGTCATTAACCCAAGAATTACGTACGTTCTTATGCACATATGTCCTAGATTCCCGTAAGAGTAATTTGCCAATTGTAACTTCTGTTTTGCGTGCGTTTGACTTTTTTTTCGCAATTTAGTAATCCGTGCATTTTTTGCAAGGTAGTCAACGTAGAAGTTGAATGATCGGTTTCGAAATGTATTTATTTAGAATGTACCAGTTAGAATATAGAAATTTAAATGGGCTATATAAACAAATTACCAATTGGTACAAACAAAAGAAAATTTAACTTATAGATGAACTTAATACAAAAAATTTATAAAATAACTCCGGATTGGGTCTACCTATACTTCCTGTAAATAAATCTAAATCTCATAATTTCCGCAGGTACCTACTCTTTTAACTGTGCTTGACATAAAAATGGTTCAAAAGATCTTTTTCCTTAATATTGATTTCCTGTAGATCATGGTAAATATCATGTAGATACTAGATATATACATATACAGTAGGACTTAATTATTACGAACACGGTTTATAGCAAATGCCTGGTTTTAGCAAATGAAATTTCAAGAACAAAATTACATTTCATTAAAACACGTCTTATACATGCTTGGATATAACGAACGATCGATTTTAACGAAAGTTAAGCCTGATCGGTTATAGCAAAAATATATTTCTTTGCACGATCGACCTTACTAATTTTGAAGCTACGAGACATTATGGTGTGCTAATAAATGCGTATAATCCAAAATTTTTAGAAAATGGTTGGAGACGTTTTACTTATTAGATAAACCCAAAGCTAAAGAAACTATAGATTCAATTTTTTTTCTTATTATGATGTGTAAAAGATCAGAAACAAAATGGGGTTATAAATATTTTGATATAAAATGATTGATGCTGATTTTGCTTCAATAAAATTATTAGCATCAGTGTTTTTTTTTCAATTAAAAAGGGTGACAAAGGCAAATAAGAAAGCATACAGAACAGTGGTTCCTAACTTTTTAATATTGTTACCCCTGTGACCTATTAAGAAAACTGATTTTACCCTGACCTTAAAATGTTGTCAATACAATAAAACACAAGCAAATACAAATATCTTTAATAATCACAAATTGCACATCAGTCTTACATTTTATATACCTACACAATAAATTAAGCAAAAATAGTTAGTGTGATGGTTGGTAATATTTTGCATTGTTCAAGTTTTTTTATGCTTTTAATTTCGCTTAAAGCGCATCCTAAGTCATGTTCCATATTTAGAAGGATTCTGGTCTTTGTTGTCAGTGTAACCAAAGTTAAAAAACCACTCTCACATGTATAGGTGCTGGCAAAGAGTATTAGCATTTTTAGCTAGAGCAGGATATTCGGCACCAGCTTTTCGCCAAATTTTTCTAAGATCATAATTTTGAAATTCTACTCTTTGTAATTAGTAGTATTCTGACGTGGTCCAAAATATTGCGCTAGGTCGTCGTTTTTAATAATGTTATTATTAGTAGTAAATCGTCTTAATATCTAAGAACTAGACTGACGACTATCCATATCCGGAAAATATTGCTTCAGTGAGTTTCTTGCTACAGATAAATGCCGAACCATAGAATTTTCAAATGTGATCTTGTTTTTTCAGTATTTACCAATTGTGCATACCGTTGTATAAACATCGACACATCTACAATTTTATATTTTTACTATCTAGCTACGGATTTTAGGTCTTAATTATTAGGTTCTTTATTACCCCCACAGAATAATTAATTTACCCCCGCGGGGATAATTACCACCAGGTTCGGAATCGCTGATTTAGAAGAATTATTTGTTGCTGTAGAAACAGACAAATACGAATCATACTTTATCTTCGCAGCTGGTGATATAGTGCGAATACCACTATTAGTTTAATATTTAAAAAATGGCAAATGCCTGCATTTTGCGTTTAGCATTTTAAATACAAAAGGGAAATCTATTTTGCATTTTCCATTTGAAATAACAAATCAAACAAATATCTGCATTTTCTATTTAAATACTTTTAAAAAACGAATTTGCACACCTCTACCTTTAACGAACATCCGGCTATAACGAAGAAAATTCTTACTGTTTTAGTTTATGATTTTATTTCGGCTGCATAACAGATCGAATGTTAGGTAAAAATATATGAAATAAAATTTTAAGTTAAAAGTTAAGTAATTCGAGTTACCTACGTCGTTTCTATTTACAGGGTACATATTTTTCGTGCTGTATTATCGAAGGAACTGGAGAGATAGGAATTCTATAAACAATTTTTTATTTCTTATTAGTCTTTTTTCTTACAAACTGGCCACGAATTATGTTCTATGACACGAAGAGCATCGAATATCCGTCTTCTATCGTAACAATAATAACGTAGTAGGATATTAAACGTGCCGTTTTTCCTATTTTGCATGGATTATTATATGCTGACGCTATTTCCCTTCTGGGGGGTGGTGTCTTGTTTCAAGCTGGACTGTAACAGCTACGGCACAACTGCACGCCAGAAATGCAAAGTCAGCAAACTACCACGACGTGGCGATGTCACCTTGTTTTCTCTTTCCTTCTTCTTTCCAATTCCGAGCCAGTGGCGTTTGGAAACAATGAAAAAATTGTAAGGCTCTTTTTAAAATACGTTAGAGCTTTTTATACTATCAACGTGATTCATTCTTTTTTCCTTTGATTCTGATTTAATAAGTATTCACATTCTTATGAATTCAGTCGTCCTGCAAAAGGATAGTTTTGTGACTAGATATAACCCTTGTAATTCCTTCTATCTGTCTAACTGTCCCAATTATATTAGATGAAATTTATCGGGGTTCATGATGTAGTTGAAATTAATCCCTATTGTGTTAAAATTACTTAAATTCTTGGAAAATAGAAGTAAAATCTAATCAGCACATGTACATAGTATACAGGGTGAGTCGTTTATTTTGAGACAATGGAATATCTTAATTTTATAGTGTAGGAATATCTTTGAAAGGGAATTGAGCTGGTGACCTTCAATGTGACCTATACCATAGCCTTGGATGTCGTTTGCAAGGCAAATAATTTTTTTAATGAGAATGAGTAGGTATTTTTGATCACACAATTAACAGAGGGAAAAATTTTGTAGGCCGAAACACTCTTGAAGTTGATTTGATCTTAATTTTTCAATACGTATCTATTTACGGAAATATGAGATTAATCAAATATCAAAAAATTTTAGACAAAAGTTGCTTTAAAGGAACAAACGACTGGTAAGTATGACTTCGACCTTGACCTTATAAACAGATACTGTATTGAAAAGTTCAAGAAAGTCGATTTTATTGATATTTCCGATTTAAACATTTCCCACCCTTTCCATTTTTGAAATTCATAATATGCATTCCCATTAAAAAAAATAATTGATCTTATAAGATGGACTGTTGGACCCAAGAAAAGTTAGTGTTTACCATCCTAAATCGGTCAGTCACTTTATACATTCAACTAAAGATTTTTCAGCGGGATTTACGTTATTTATGAGTCACAAATAATTTCTAAAAAGATCATAACATCAACTGAATGGCTACAAAAGTTGCAGAAATTCAAAGGTCACGAAAACCTGCTATCGACTTTACGTTAATTGTGATTGTTATAACATTTTCTCGTGAGATAAATATACATAGAAAGAGTACTGTACAAAATTTACATAGAACCAATCATTTTCGAGTTTCCAGTCGGTTTTATGGATTTTGTGACTCCATAATAAAGAGAACCCTACTGAAAAATCTTTAGTTGGATTTTGCTTGAGGTTTAGACCTATTTTTAAATAAAATCTCTAGGAAATAAAAGTATTATTACTGTTACACTTCTATTGACACGGGCTTAATCGGGTTTGTTCATTTTTTTGGGTTTCCTTAGCCACAATACTTTTAATTAAGTTTATACAGGACGACTTAATACTACGTCACGCCGCAAGAGGGGAGCGAGTCTTGGGGGTTGCGTAAAGTAGTCTTACAATGGAAGGGGGTTGATCTCTAGGTAACTGGAGTTTGCATAGTTATACTTACAAAAACATAGAAATATTAGTGTAAATTGTTAGGGGGCGGTATACGATATGACCTGTGTGATGCAACGTAAGGGGATGGAGGTTCAAAAAGCGGTCTCATAAACTTTGGCTCACCATCAGTTTGTAAACCCCGACACAAAAAAGGGATGTTAGCGTTATAAGTTTATCTGTCTGTGACATCGCAGCTCCTAAACTAACGAACAGATTTTGATTTATTTTTTTTTGTTTGAATGGTGACTTGATCGAGAGTAAAATAATTCGAAGTGGAAACTGCCAGACGCGATCTTTTTGGATCTCATCAGCGCGTCGCAGGCAACTCCGACAGAACACAGACCAACTTTTACCTGCTGTCTTAACAGCGCGTTTCATAAAATACCACAAATGGCGTGGTGAACGCCATCTGTAGTACGATGCTACATTTTAGGATTACGTATGCTCCAACAAGGTCCATTTAAATATATGGATATCTACTTGCTGAAACGAATCCCGGCGTAGCTCACCTCAACGTGATAGGCACGTTACCATAATCGAATAAAATAATTCGAAGGGGTCTGTATTCTGTCGAAACTGCCAGACGCGGATCGCGATTTCGATCTTTTTGGATCTCATCAGCGCTCCGTAGGCAGCTCCGGTAGAACACAGACCAACTTTTACCTGCTGCTTCTTGATCGAGAGTATTTTTAGCTATGATATATTGCAATCAAGTAATCATGGTGTCGGAGGTTTAATAAATTTCTAATTTAAGGTTTATGGTTTCTAAAAGGCCTCACGCCACTGGGTGAAATTCATCAGCAGCCTGTTCCCAGAGCACGGAAGCGAGAAAAATTATCTTAGTCCTCCGTGGGCAACGCTGATAATAAACGAAAGCGTTGTTAACAATTGCAACATTGTTATTAAAAGGATATCTGTCACGTATTTGTTTATTATTGATTTCTTTTCTATCAGTTGGAAAGTATGGAGCACGTTTCTATTTTAATAAGTGGCGATATTGTGGATTGTACTACATGTCATACTTAATATCTTAAATGTAAGTACTAGTAATTGATAACTCTACTTGAACAAAATCATTACTCAGTACATACAAGTATGACTTCGTTTCTTATTGATACAATGTACAGATGTTGCGAATTACATTATTATACATAGGTACACACTTTGTTTGTAAAAAAATAGAAAAAATTGTAGTAAACACATTCATAAAACGGATGAAATAAAAATAATGGAACATTATTAATCAAATGTGACAAATTTATTTCTTGTATCAACCTTTATGAAAAAAATATTTCCAAAAATAGCACCCTAATAAAAGCTTAAACAGTATCAACAGTTTAGGAAATTTTTATTAACAAGGAACGCAAATGTGAAAATGCATAATAGCCAAATATACTTTGTCAATCAGGCCTATCCGAAAATATTGCCTGCTTCTCTAAAAACTGTTCTAAACTAATCGAACCCTTAGAATCCCTTAACACTTTTCAAATGCTTTAAATTTTATTTATTGAACTTGTATTACTTTCTTATTTATATGAAGGTAAGGGTGAAGGTATTCGTACGAATTACCCAACACCTGTTACATCGTATTTTTCAAAAAGATGATGTCGCCCTTTGACGATTGGATTTTATTAAATATCTTTCTGTTTGATTCTCAATTTACCTTTATTGTATCTATATAAAACATCAGAATTCCATTTTTTACTGTTTTTAGTATTTCTTGTTTAAGTAGAAGTACAAGAACGGATTAAGTTCGTATTCAGTAATTCGTGATTTCGATCTTCCTTGTCGTAATCTACTGACATTTTCTGCGGACTGAAGTATTTCAAATGCAAGATTTACTGCTAAAGTATCTACAGGTTATAAAAGAAGGTAATATTGTACTCCAATTTTTTGTGGTAGATCCGATAATAAAAATATGAATAAAAACCATGATTTCTGTTGTCCCAATGTGTTATTTCAAATCCAAAAATGCATAAAATGTATTCATTTGCATTTTGCTTACGAAACCTTTTTCACAAACATTTAATAGAAGTAAAGGATTTTTTGCACCCTGATTGCATGAACGGTGCCACCTCAAGTTCCTAGAAAGCACTCCATCCCTATTTTCAATTTATCGTTTATTATTTATTATTTATCACACCATTGTCTACAAATTACTTAAATTCTTCAGAAATATCATTTCTTAGGGTTCCGTATGAAAAAGCAAAGCTTCCTGTATGTACTGAGCATACGTTTATCACAAAAAGCTCTATATTTTATGTCAGTAACGATAAGAGGTATGCAGTTGAAATTTTCACAGATTATGTGTTGTTGTAGCATTAACAATGGCAAATAATTAACAACAAATTGTTCTGATTTTATTTTTACTATCCTTTAATTAAAAGACTGCATTAATCGAGAAATCTATTGCTTCAAATAAAAAAAAATCAACTTACATAAATATATCATCATCACAAGGAAGACTGGTTCGATACTCACCTCCATCCCTTCTTAGATAGTTGGTAGCACACCTTCTTAGGCATGAAGGTCTAGTCAGAGACATATTAGAGGCAGAAATGGGAGTTAGGAGGGGTAGAGGTAGACTTAGATAAGAATACTGTTCGCAAATAGTTAAGGATGTGGGTTGATCCAGTTTTAGGGAAATGCGAAGATTACCTCAGTATAGGAGAGAGTAGAGGTGAGTGTCCAACCAGTCTTAGGACTGACGACCTTATGATGATGAAGATAAGTGAATGTAGGGGTAGAGCTAATATAAAAGATGCAGATAACCCAGGATGGAAAAAAAATAAATGAAGATTGTTAAAAGTGGATATTTAAAGTTCGACACTGCAAGTGTGTAGTATGTGAGGCGGAAAAGCAAAAGGTAGAAATGTTTGAGATATGGCATCATAGGAAAAGGAAAATACAATAGTAGGATACATTCTAAGGCACGAAAGGCTACTTTCATATATTTGAAACACAAAAAGTAGTAAAAAGGAGCAGAAGATCTAGATTGGATGACTGTTCTCAAATAGTGCAGAACAATGCTAGACCTGTATATGGACTTTTTGGGCTACAGCCTAGGGCACCGTAAATATAAAGGACCTCTGGCTCCCTTTGAAGACAGTGAATAATATTATTTTGAATTTAGAAAATAATAAATGATATTATTCCTTTTTAATTTATATACCTAACAGAAATTGTCATATCTTTTTTCCTATCATTAAAGAAATTACTTAATCAAGTAAGTCCCAAAGGACTATTACCTCAGGGTCCCTCATATTCTCGGTCCTCCCTTGGAACAGTATGTGGGATATTGAAGTTTTCTGAAAATCCGGAGATTGCTTCAGGATAAGAACGAGTATAGGTGTTTGTGTGAACTGCCTCTGGACTGGCGTAATGATAGAAAAACAAAAATGAAGCATCGAAACAAAATTATAATAACGACCAAGTATGATACTCAAGAAAGCATTTTGCTTTTAGTAAATCATATCTATCAAGTAGAATACAATAATAACATTACAATGATTACTCAAGCTAGTACGTATGTAAGACAACAGTAATAAGGAAAATACTAGTGAAACACATAAATTAAGTGCAAGTATTTTCTTTATTATGACTAATCTGTTCAACATATATGTAGGTTTGTTTTGGTGTTTTAGTTCATTATTATACTATGTAAACTAAATTAAAAGACAGATACTATCTAGTTCTTTTAATGAGTCACCTCTTCATCAGAAGAAACAAAAGGCAGTTTTTGGATCATAATGAGAGTGACGTCAGGACAGGTAGAATGGGGAAGGTCGGGTCAGTGCTGACTATTGTCCAATTGCGTCCCGGTGCCGTCACTATTGGCGCTTTGCGTCGCGACGGCGCACGTATATCGCTGACGCCCAAAAAGCGCCCGCTCTCGCCGTCGGTGTAGCTCACCTGAACTTTCACTTACCCCGTTTGCTGATAATGCGGATTACTACTGTGGCGCGTCGTCGTGGCACACTCTGATGGCCTGGAAGTCTTGGGGGTTGATAGCGTCGGTGACGACGTCATCACAATCCTTCACCGTGAAACCGAAACTGGACGATTGACCTAAAGATTGGGGTTTCTTTCAAAGAGCTGACGAACCATTTTTTCCATCAGCTGAATTTCTGCCCGATCAGCATCAGCTGCTACTGCTGCGAGAGAGTTCAATCGAACTCGCTTATATCGTACACATGAGTTATCTGTCATTTCATGCAAAATGTACCATTTTGGAACCGTTTCCATTTTGCTTTTAAAAATCTGAGTAAAAGAATAATAATAATACAAAGATATGGTGGTACAATAGAGACAAACGATATTATTGAAAACATATTTGTGTTTCTTTGACGTTTCGCTTGAATTTCCGAACCCTAATCATGCCAGGGTGCTAGAAAATTTTATATATGTATACAATTTTATATCATATAACTACAGCAAAACTTTTGAAGTCGTCGGTCTAATCCCAACTGCTCTCATTGTCTAATATAGAATTGTATAGAAAATTTTTTATAATCCTGTCAGAGGAAGTCTGTACGAAACGTCGTAGAAATGCAGACATATTGTACTCGTTACTACTCTACATATAATAATTCAAGTTTTAATGAAGTTACTTTACTGATCAGATAAAAAATGTACGAATTTAGTTGAAAACCTCGACACACCTAAGCTGATTTATTGATTGAAAGAAATTATTCAAATAATTTATTTAATCCATTAGATGAATTTGTACTATAATACAAAGATAATTGCCCCATGTTTCAGAAAGTTTCATTTGGTTAAACCTAAATAACAATTTAGTTATTAATAGTCTATATAGTTAATTTTTTTACAAAATAAAATAAAAACTTTTCTCTAAATGAAATATCATTAGTGAGAGTTTTGTTTTAATCGGTAGGTGAATCAATTCATCATATTATATCATCATATTGTCTTGAAATATTATTTATTTCGACATTATAATGAGGATTGAGGAACTTTTTACTGTAATGTGGCAGGCAAAACAATTTCTTATATTTGCAAAGACTTCGTTCATTTTCTGATTTGAGACTATATCATCGCCTTTTTTTCTACAGGGTGCTACAAAAAATACTACATATATACGTGCCCCCCTTCTTCTGTAAATACCATTGAAATGGTAAATACTCCCAAAGCTGCCAAGCTGGCTGATAATCTAACAGCTAATACTAAAGTATAAACTATAAACTACTAATAGGTTATAAACAGAAAAATATGAAATATCACAGGAATAAAGATAAACTCATTCCTTATTATAAACACTGTCAAAAGACAATCAAATAACTGTTTTGCAGGATAATGACCTTTATATATTCAGTAAATAAATGAATATCTAGTTTTATTTAAGATCAAGTAAATACTTCAATGAAGTCAGTTAGGATACAGATAGGATTACTACCTATATGAAAAAAGTTACATTTGAATAATTTTATTTTGAAAATGTAGATATTGTCAAATAGTATAACATGCGATTGTCTTTCGACAACTATTGGATCAAACTTGAGATAATTAACATTTCCACATTGCAAACAATAAATAGGAATCAGTTTTTCAATAACAGAGTCTCATCGTCATATTTCGCTTTCACAACGTGTTTGTATGTTGTATAGCTTTTTTAACTCAAAATTTTAATTCACAATAGGTACTCTGTTTTGAAATTTGGATGTGTTATTTACTGTTTCCATGTTGCACAAAATATTTTGTTGCATGCCTACAA
Source organism: Agrilus planipennis (assembly GCF_000699045.2). Taxonomy (NCBI): domain Eukaryota; kingdom Metazoa; phylum Arthropoda; class Insecta; order Coleoptera; family Buprestidae; genus Agrilus; species Agrilus planipennis. The sequence goes on along the minus strand of NW_020439053.1, from coordinate 444,251 downwards.
ATAAAAACTGTAAACCATCAAAAGGCAACTTAGTAATATTTTTAGTAAATAATTTGCAAAAAAACAAAATGCCCTATTTAATTTATAGGACTAAAGGCAATTCCTACTAAAAACCCTTTCAATGTTCTCTGAAATTTTACGAAATGTCCTGTCACCGATCTACAAGATTTACAGTTTTTCAAGGATCACTCCATCCTGAAAACAAAAAATATAGCAGACGCATTTAACTATTTTCATAAGTTTTCATATTCGAAAACTCGACTAAAATTTATAAGCGGCATACCCCATATAGCGTGCGGGCCTCATATGGCTAATTAGGAGCATACCGATAAAGGGATTTCCCCGTAGATTCCTCAAGAAAATCCCACCATGATACTAAAATGAGGATTGCCTTATGGGTTTTTCATATGGGTCTTAAGGGGCAAGCCTATAACATATATAAACTTAAATTAAATCTACCTTATGGGGCTCGATGAGGTAAATCCGTTTTAAAATACTCTCGGTAAAATGAAAAAACTTAATAATAATCTCCTTGCCCAATTATATCGTCGTTTCAATGAAATCTTTTACATTTGCAACGAACCAACAAGTGTACATATTCTGATATTGTTATTATAAAACAACTGAAACCATACGCATCATGAAATGATTACAATTTAAAGTATTATTGACTACAAAACAGCTAAATAACACAATCTTACTTGAGAGCAAACAAATTTTACAAATAAGTTATATACATATATAATGTATTTTTTTCATTACTAATAAAGTTCATTTTTCCAAAAGTTTTTAATGGAGTAGCAATAATTTTTCCGTGCTGGGGTCGCATGCGGCATTCCTGATGATGGCCAAATGCGGCAAGGCGTTATATGCCCCTTCCTTGCCCTAGGGGACAACCTCATGGTGCCCTCAAGAAGTAGTGTGGTTACCCACTTAGGGACCCTACCTGCAGCCCCTCAAAATTCTAGTCAGGAAAGTGTATCATAATCATATACTAATGTGAATCCTATGGTCGCACAAGTGTGTTGGTACCTTTTGTACCCGAAGTAGAGCCGATCCTGGGGTCCTGTAATGGAATGGGAATATTGATTGCATTTATCTCAGCAAGAGGTGGTAGAAATTCGTTAAATTTTATTAAAACATGACACATACTGACAGGAAATAAATATGCCAGGTAGTGTAAGTTAATTAATCTATAAAATAAAACTCATGCAAACAATTAAAAAATTATTCATTCTACTGTTCACTTTAACTCAAATCTCATAAGCGTGTATACGATTTTGAATGCAATAGAAAACTGAAATAAAATATTACATTAAACGTTAAAAACATTTTAACTTACTGCATACTGTTTCATTTTACTTATTATTAGATACAGGAATATAAAATAATGATAGGGTTTTTACATTACTGACCAAAAATGTGACTACATAATTTATTCGAAGTTTTTGAGGAAGCTATACTAAAAGTAGACAAAGTTTAGCATAATATCAAGATCCTTCCTTTATTATCTACATACGTATATTTAAACATTAACAAGCGCTCTATTTTTATGGTATTTCTGTAATATTTAATCACAATTATAAATAAGTTCGTGATAACGTCAACGCCCGTCGGCATGAACGTCTGCTGCATTTATTACGATTAAAATAATAGGATCAGTAATCACGAACATTAGACATTAAATATAGACATTTACTGTAAATTCCTAGCACACGTACCTATTACGTATTCTTTAATGCAAACAATTTTTAATCAAATAAAGAAACATAATCAGACATATTATATTGTGCTGTATGTGTCTTATCGGAATTCAGGCTTTTTATACAATTTCTAGAAAATTAATAAATCAAAGTTAGTTCATTGCTTAATCTTTATTGTGTACAGGATTTATCCTATTACAATGTTATTTTTTACTCATAGTTACAACGTTTATCTTAACTCATGGACTTTCTGGTTGTGACTGATGTTTAACTTTTAATCTTATATAATAATAATGATCATAAAAACTAGTCTGTACATAACTTATACATAATTTGATATCAATCATCTAGGACTGAAGATCTTAATCTAACGCAATTTGTAATATAAAAAAAAAAACGAAGATTTGATGTGGTTTTGGTCGTAGACCCATAGGGTTTTTGGGAATTCATTAGAATTTGAATTTTGTTTTCTTAGAGGTTCATACAAGTAGCAATAATTTATCAGGTGTTCCAATGTTTCGTACACTCAGAAAAATGCTGTAGGAAAAATTACTATAACGTTGTAGAGGTCGTTTTGTAGAAAATGCGACTAAAGTTTGTAGTAAGGTTAACTAACGGTAAACTTAAATTTGACTATAAAATTGTAGTGGTAAATTGTAGGAGAAATATCGACAGGGGCTCAGGCAAATTTCTTACAATTTGAATGAAATGTTTACGACAACAACTTTGTGAATTTCATTATAAATTGTAGAAAGGTTAAACAAATTTTGTAGAAAATATAAGGAAAACATTAGCAATTTTTATCAAATATTTATTGCGTTTCAGTTTTTTGTTCTGACTCAGTGCAAACATATCTAGAACCGTAGTAGGGTGTGATCTCGTATGTTATATTCAGAGACATATTAGAGGCAGAAACAGGAGTTAGGAGGGCTAGAGGTAGACCTAGGTTAGATTACTGTTCGCAAATAGTAAAGGATGTGGGATGTTCTAGTTTTAGGGAAATGCGAAGATTAGCTCAGTATAGGAAAGAGTGGAGGTACTTGTCCAACCAGTCTTGGGACTGACGACCTTGTGATGATGATGATGATAAAATGCGGGGTTTCGTCCAGTTATTTAAGATAAAAACTAGGATTGATTTTAAGCAAGAAGTATGATGTTTTTTGTCTGTTTGCTTATGATTTTTCAGATTCCACCAACTGGAGTCAACGCAAAATTCTTTTTTAATGTACTTTTTGGACTTAGTTAGTTAGAGACATTTAAGACGTAGAAACAGGAGCTAGGAGCAGGAGAGGTAGACCTAGATTAGATTACTGTCTATAAATAGTTAAGGTATGGAATGTTTTAATTTTATGGAAATGCGAAGATTAGCTCAGGAAAGAGTGAAGGTGCGTATCCAACCAGTCTCAGGACTGACATCCTTCATCATCATTGTCATTATCATTATCATCATCAGCCTCTGACTCCCTTTCTAATATTTACTTCTCTACGTTGCTGCTCCACCTATATAACTGCCTATTGCTTTTTATACCATTTAAGTATCACTCTTCTATCTCTCTAACTCGTCCCTACATTTTTAAGTATATTTAACATCTTGTCCCATTCAACATTGTCAAAAGCTCTTTCTAAATCTACAAATCCTATGTACGCCCTGCTTCCATTTTCTGTCGTTATCTATATTGTTACCCATAAAGCTAGAATGACCTCCCGCGTTCCTCTAAACCCACTCGCGCCTCTCTTTTTAGGTATCGTTACTACCACGTTCCATTTATAATTCTCCGGGAACAAACGATCTCTGACCTCTTGTCCTGCATGTTTTAAAATTCCCACCTGTATCCTATCTATACTTGGTGCCTTATTATTCTTTAGGTTTTTTAATGCTACATCGAACTCTTCTCCCATTATGGGATAACCTAGTTCATCTATCTCCACACTATCTTCCTTCTCTAATATATCTTCTAACTCATGACCTGCCTATAGGTTCACTAAGTATTCTTTCCACCTTTTCCTCATTTTTCATCAAAATGATCCCTAACTCGTTTCTCATATTATTACTACTGTACCCTACTTCTCTAAAATTCCTTTTAATTCGCCTGTATGATTATGCACAACGGCTAGCCCAAGGCGGAATTCAACTGGCGTCAGAGTCCTTTCGAATTTGGGCATTTATCTTTGACCCCGTCATTACTAATAGCAATCCATTTCACACACAAAAATATCATAAACAATAGTGAAAATGAAAGACATTCTTTGTTGTATATATTGTTTATGTTCAATTAATACCGCGGCACCCGCATGAGAAACGAAAAATTAATTATAATCATTATAGAATGAGGATTACAAAATAATGAATAAAACTATAGATTCCTTCTATCTGAATCGGATAGTTTTATAAAATGCTAATTAAACAATAAATTATTTGTAAAAAAGGTGCCTGCAGATTTGGTTACCTTGATTAGAATCTGGTGTATGAGTCAAGATGATCTTCTCGTACTCTCAGTGATTGATTATATAACCAAATCTTCTAATCTGTATTTTCATATAAATAAAATTGAAGTGTCTATCTGAATAATAACAGAATAACTGCGTTTTTTAAGTTTATATGGTTATTTGAATGCTATTAAGACCATTAAAAACTATTTGTCTGGCTGTCTGTACCGATTTCGATGAAACTTTGCAGATATGAGTAGATCTCCTCTTTTTCATTAATTTAGACTATTTATTAATTATAACAATTGTATCGTCTATGATCTCAAATGTATGTTATACAAGATGAAAATTGCTGAATTCTTAAATGATCAGTGGGAAACCAGGTGGAAGAACGAATACATGATGTTGACGTAGTTTTCTTTTGAATAGTTATACCTTTTATAAACAATTAGAAATAGTATCATGTGGATGCACCCGAGATAAAAATGTTCAGTCTCTCAGAGTCTCTGAAAGCGAGACTCGAGTCTCCGTCTCTCATCGAGTCTCTCTGGTGGCGCTGAGAGAGACTGTCGAGAGACTGTCAAAAAAACTGTCTAGGGTCTCTGAACGAGAGACTCGAGTCGCTCATAGAGAGATCCTCATTTCGTATCCAGTCTTTGAACGAGAGACTCGAATTTCTCAATTTTTTAGTTTTATTCATTCAGTCTCTCTGTGAGAGACTCGAATATCTGAATTTTTGTCGTTCGAGTCTCTCATACAGAGACTGTCAGAGACCCATAAAAACAACTAGGCAATAACTGAGAGACTGTGAGAGACGCTCTCAGAGACTCTGAAAGACTCTGAGAGACTGGAGAGAGACTGAAAATTTTTGTCTAGGATGAAGTCGCGAATCAAAGCTTGTCATATATAAGGAAATCCTAAATTTCATATTAGAAAGGGGGTAGAAACCTAGGACGAGTTTAAGCACCCAAAAGGTTTCATCTTCAGTTCGAAACCATCAAGTTACGTCTTCAATTAGCAACAGTATCAAATATCTACGTATATATTTACATATTCGTATAAATATCACAAGTAAAATAAATAAAATTTTAGGGAAAGGAATAAGTCGTCGCACATTTAATAAAGCATAGACCTTGAGATGTGCGAGCGAGACTCATATCCTGACAAGGATCTGATAAGGATAAGTTATTCGGCAGTAGGGTGGTCCATACACTTCATTGGTCAGATGTATATGAACAAATTGTGAAAAATTCTAGATGATTTTTAAAATAATTTTGTTTACCCAGTCATTGAGGAAAATTTAAGAAAATAACCGAAATAATCAACAGCACTATGACAGACATTAATATATTAATTTTATCCATAAGTATATTGACTATTACTAACAATAATTAAACAAGTTACCTGTAATTTTATAATTGAAATACTGTAATAAGATATTTATTAATACTAATGAACTTAATAACGAATGAAGTTTCTGAATGGGTTTTAACTTTTTATACTTGAATTCGAATTCCTTGGTTTTAAATAGTGTGTCCTAATATGTCATCTTATTATGTGATAACTAAAAATTGAATTTCAAGAAAAAAATATAAGAAAAAAGTACGTAGCAAAGCTCTAAAAATTATATGTAGTGGAAGTTCGTATTGCTTAAAAATTTTCAATTGCATTAGTCTTGTGAAAAGCAGCTGATGGTAGATAATCAGGTAATATTAAACCTGACCTATTTATATTCCGATTTGAAAAAAGTGGCAATTAAATTCAATTAACCAAAATATAGATCTTATAAAACTAAGTTGTTTTGTTTGTTTCATAAACTATTACTGTAACGTAAACCTTTTAAAGCTCTTATTCTAGCGTGGTACGCGCCTCCACCCAAATACTTTATATTTCCAATTTTATCAATTAAATAATTTTGGTTGGAGACTTTTACTTTATTTCTGAACAACAAAAGAAAAACATAATTTAAATGCTCGTCTATCACTTTATTATGATTTTACTTACCTTTATTATTACTGGGAATTTTTTATTTCTTAATATTCACCAACAATATGTTGAAAAGTGGCCTTTTTATTTTGTGTAATGAATTCCATTACGAAAGAATGAACAAGACTGAAATTAATAATTTAAGGAAATATCGCATTACGTTTAAATAAAATTACGATAATAGAATATCTCCTTCTTTATAAACGTTTTTCAACACAGCCAATAGTTTTAAAATGGCAATTTGTTTGATTAAAGTCTGGTATAAAAGAAAATGATAATAATATGTAATTAATAAAGGACAAAAACCTGTTTCATGTTACACTTATCCTTATTTTTCTTTAATGACCATATTTATTTTGAATATAGCTAATATTTTTTTCGCCCAATTGGAAATAAGAAAAAGATGAACCAAATTTATTAATTGGTGTAAGCATACTCCTATAAATGAGTAGTGCTACATTTAACAAATATAAGTTGTTGTGTATTTTTGAAGAAAGCTTCCGGGTGAAAAAACGACACGTTATTCTAAACCATTATTTATTGACGCTAATATTATTTACATAATAATTTTTAATAACATATTTATATAACGATCGTTTTAAAAACACAACCATTCTGTTAAGTCGAAATGGCAGATGCAACAAAAGGGTCGTAGTTCGAGAGACGAGGTCGAATTGTATAAAAATATACATATACTGAAATGATTGCCCAACGTAGTTACATTACGTTTTTAATTAATGAAGGATATGCAATTGCCCTTTGGGACAGCTTAATACTATAACAAATAACAGAAAAAATTGAGTTTGTAACAGTAACAGACTATAAACAGAGGAAAATAATAGTGCAACAAATCGCGGATCAGTCCACGAAGTGTTATTCATAAGGTACACAAATACACTCAAGTCTCACTTTTCATTATCCTTGCTGTAGTTGTTCCAAAGGAGTGTCTTTCGGAGGGCAAAGAACTACGTCCTTCTGCCCGGAGCGTACTGTCACAGGTAAAATTCCGGAGAATTCTGCCCATCGGAGTTCAGGTGGTGTATTTGCGACCCTTGTAAGTTTTTGTTTAACAATATGATTTTCTGCCTCAAATGGTCACGTTCTTGTATTATGGCTGATAATTCAGTTTTGATCCTCCTCAAATCGTCCTTCAAGCTGCGATTCAACTCTTCCAGATCTTGTCTCTGCTGGACCCGTTTGTGTCGGCAGTTTTGTGCGTAACCACGATTTTTCAGTGTCCTTCGTCTTTGTTTGATCAGATTTATTTCGTCTTTTGGAAGATGCTGGACTCGTTTGTTTAGATCTTTTACTGACAATTTGACAAGGACTTTATCGAGAAGTCCATATTTTTCTTCGAACGGAGATTGCTCGATACTGGAAATGCTATTATGATGCTTACGACTTGGTACTAAATCACTACAAGAACCATACTCGCTTGTTGCACCGCCAAGATGGTGTCCTCGTGGTGGAATTTCACTGCACGGACTGTAATCACTTGAAATCACGCTGGCATGTTGCATTCGATTCGTTAATGATTCACACGAAGAATAATCACTAGTGGTTAAATTACTCGAATGTCTACGTTGGGAAACGAGACTTCCGCCACTACTACAACTTTGAGGTCTTTGGTGCTGATTTTGGATTTGAAGGGTCGGGTGGTTTTCTACACTTAATACAGAAGGGGCATAATCTCGTCGATCCCAGTCGACTGGATTTCCCATACAAGGCATATTTGGACGAAGATCAAGAGGTTGTGGATCTACCCGCATATTCTGAGGAAACCACATAACTTCGTCCATAAATCCAGGGTGTCCATTGTACGGTATCGGAGATTGGCTTGGTGGTGTGTCTGGAGGAGTAGATGGATCATTTATAAACGTCATATTCATCAGTACGGGTTGAGGTGTGTACATGGATTCGTTTGATGGTGAAATCGGAGGAATTCTCCTTTCTTCTGGCCAGGTCCTGGAAAATTTGGCACTGGTTACCTCGTCAGGTATCCACGATTCCGAATCGGCGGTTGCCCGACCTTTTTCTTCCCTTTTGACGGTCACATCTCCGAGATGTTCCAGATCAAAACCCTGGACGTATTCATCAGCAAGATGCTGCTCATTCTGTTCCATCCTCGAAGGTTCGATGGTTCTCGTGCCCAAAGTTTGCTGCATAGGCACTCGCGTTTCGCGGCATATAAAACACTGAAAATTTGAATGAAAATCGATTCGCTTTGATGATACTAGCGAGACGACGCTTTTTCGCGACGACGACGACGGTGAAATAAGTCCTTCTTGTTCAGGCGTCGGACGTCACTACTGCGGACTGCGGCTGGAGGCGGCACTGCTCGAGGACCGCCCTCACATTTTCCGATAGGCCCCATTGACACTACACCGGAAATTTGTTTATACCTCGATGGCCAGTAATAATTTTCCTTTTTTCGCATCGTATCGTTTTCCTTTTTTCTTATCGGAAACTGAAATGGCCTTATTTGAAAAAAAAACGAATTTTCGCAAATAATTACATAATTCGGTGTCGATATCCTCATAACTAGTCGTATATATCCAAGAAAATGTAAACATTTCATTTCAAAGTTTCTAATCAGTTTCAATTGACCGTATCCACACGATGGGTCAGTAAATTTACACTTTTTGTTGACCCTTCATCACATGGGCGTCTTAAACTATTGATTACAATGTGGAACCTCGATTCCAAATATACCTAGGTGTAGTAAAATGAGGGCCGATTTTGGTTTCTCTGTTTATTTTATTTTTATCAAGGGATGATTGAAATAATGATAAATAGAATTGGTGGAAGCACCTGACACATTCCATTTCTTTCTTAAATATCGAACAATCATGTCAATACAACTAAATAAACTACACAATTTGTTTAGTTCTTATATAATTAATTGATGTTGACATTAAGAAGATGTGAACTTTAAATAAATTGCTTAAAATTTAATTATTACTAGTCCTTATAGTGAGTTGAAGCAATTCAAGTGATGGTATCTGTGATTTTTCACATCCATGGTTACTAATTGTTGGATACATACAAAGCGTACTTTAGGTTTCCCGAAAGTCTCACCGATGAATTGGAAAAATCCTAGAAACTGACCTTTTCAGTTCTCTGCAAACATTTTTTAACAATTTTCTTTTCTGCTTCTTCTAGAAAAATTGTTTATTACATAGTTTTGAATTCGACCTTTTTCGATATTTTATGAGAACTTCTCTACTCAAGTTTTATATTTTTCCACTATCTCTAATGCTCAAGTAGGTTCCCTTGCAGTTTCAGTAGTTCCGTCCACCTGCACGTCTGTCTGTCTGAATGTCACACCTGTTCTATTCTAAAGTTTAAAACATGAACTTTCATATATGTGTATAGACATAGACTAATGCCCAAAAAGACAGGAATGGTGAAATTTCTTGAAAAAGTAAATTTCTAAAGGAAAGGGGAAGTCTACGCTTTTTCAGGGGTCGTTCATAAATTACGTTCGCAAGTAAGGGTCTTAGCTTGACGAAGTATGACAAGGAGGAAGGAGAGAGATCTAAGGAAATGTGACGTTCGCAGTTTATCAATTTTATTATAATTTTTTTCTTAATTTGGCTGTTCTTAAAATTTTTCACCACGATAGAAAGTCATTCTCAAATAACAAATAGTTCAGGAAAAAGTAGAATTAACAAACTTTAATCACAAGAAATCGTTTATATGGAGGCGGGCTCGTTTTTGTAACGTAATATTTGTTACGGGGGTCGCTGAAAGTTTAACGTAGCCAGACGAAGGGGGAGGAAGGGGTCCAAAAAGGTGACATTCTGAGTTGTCTTTTTTGGGCAACCCCTCAAAAACGGTTTTCTCAATTACAACAAATATGTCCCAGAATCTTTCTGTTTTAACCCTCTGGTTACGAGATTAGCTACTGTTTTAAAAGTGTCATTAAGGCGAACCACCCCTTCAAACCATTGACGTAAAACATCTGAAAAAAATCCTATACGCAGTTTTCAGTTAGTTCTTTTAGGCTTCTTTAAGGCTAGAGGTATATTAGATATTAATGTTATAAAATTTCTTTTCCGACTAACTTATTTACTGTTTTTCTTACCTGGCTCAGAGGTATTTGGTTCAAGCATAGGAATTTGTGGTGTGTTTTTCATATTTAAGCATCCAAAGATTTATTTTCCTATAATTTGATTTGAATACTCAAACTGCTTGATGTTTCAGTAAGTTTTGTAAATAATCATGAATTTCAACAATCAAATATTCAGTAAATTTTTGAATGTTTTATTTTATCAAATATTATTTGAATATCTGAAATGTTGATATATTGATTTGAGCCCTCAATATTAAGAAAATTGGAACTTTAAAAGTATTGCATCCGAGAAAGAAAATTTGAACAGAGGAACTACATACTAACATTTAATGGGGTAATTCCTCAAGTATGTGAGCCACAAGACATCTACCTTACATTTAAATAGGTGTTTGAGTATCTAGATATTTAAAATATCCAGATATTTGAAATTTTAAAAAATCAAATTTTTGAATGTTGGAAATTTTAAATATAAACAGAGGAAAATA
>NW_020439053.1:428743-431377 GCF_000699045.2 Agrilus planipennis | reverse complement strand
TTTCTAGAAAAAAGTTTTATACTTAGTAAAAATCTGGAATTTTGTTTTGCTTTCGGCTTATTTTGAAATAACCAAAAGGGGGCAACTTTGATCAGCTCTCAAAAACGCGATTTTATCATTTAACGCATTAAACTAAAAACCCTTCTACGCAATTGTTCCATTCCACTCCTTAATTTTGAGCATATTCAAGACGTAGCCTCTGTTATCTGTATTTATATGAATTAGACTACATTTTGACTACAGCATGTGCTTTATGTATACAACAATGTTGTTGCATTTACAATTAATAGCTAAACGAGATACATAATGATGTCATTACTGGGGTCAAGTTTAACCCATTAAGACACGGGTTTTGTAGTTTTTAAAGATTTTCTATATGCGTCTCGTACGGGGATATATATAATAGCTTATCTCTTTATATGGAATAAAACTAATAAGTGGACTTTTAGTAAATAAATACTTATGTCATATTTGTGTTATAATTTATATTATTTAAGGTACCTAGTATATCTAAATATAAATGAATAATTTCTATCGATGATTTTGAAATCTATTTGCATGTTTTATCCAGGTTGTGTTTAGATTGTATTGATATTAGTACATACGTATATATCAACTGTACTGAAGGCATTACTATACTAATGTGACCATTCCAAAAATTTAAATATTTCCTTAAGGATGTTTGGGAGGTATGTCAAAATGCTACGAGACAAATAAAAATTTGGAAGAACCTTTCTCATTCATTTCTGAAACTCCTGTAAAAATTACAAATCGATTCACTAAACCGTTAAGATGTTATTGAAATTTTAAAAAATTGTAATTTTACACGTCATATAATGGAGATTCGTTGACCGAACAGATTAAATTTATTTTTATTATCAGAAAAAAAGCTACCAGAAGTATCAAACTTTTATAATAAGTAACTTGAACTCTGGAGAATTACTTTAGCGTAAGGTTATTCAAATTCACTAAATAGTTATCGAGGAAAAAATGAAAAATTAGCTGAAAATCTTGTTTTTACTTGATAATATAATGATAATATTTATAATTGTCTGAAATAAATGCAATTTTAAAGTATTTAAATTGTTTTACGCTCATTATTAATAGAGATTGAAACTAAATATTTTTTTGTTTCGAAGTTAAAATCAAGGCATATTCACTGCCAAATGTCAGTTAAAAATTTTCCATATTATTCGTTATTTCTTATTTTATTCAAAGTTTTTGGTCAAATTCCAAATTTTCTCTCAAACCGTTTACTTTTTGTTTAGTATAGATAGTATTTATTTACCTCATGATATGCTGCAAAAGCTAATTAATCACGAATTTCTAATTTTATGTACTCTTGTCTCCGATTGTACCTCCCAAACATCCTTAACGGAATCCAAAGTATAATCAAATATATTAAACAGTTTACTTGCTAGCTAAGGGTTTTTATGTAATAGTTTACATGTGATTGTATATAATTTTTGAAGGTTTTTTTAAGTTGAGTAACCAAAAGTATATCCACACGTCCATCCAATGAACTTCAAAACGAAGGTCACTTAAACTACCTATTCCTGATAGACTTCTATCAATTTCCAACAATTTTCATAAAGTGGGTACAGGTTTTGTAGATCTAAAAATTGATCTATCAATAAGTATCAATTTTTGAAGATTGGATAATTTGAAGATTTCTGATATCACAAATTATCTAAAATTAATGATGAGCAAAGCAAGATCAAGATCAATACTGTCCAAGTCTTGGTATTGGTCTTGGTCTCGCTTATTCCGTATTGGTCTTGCTGTTGCTCAAACTGAAAATTTCAAATACTAAAAATGTTTTGTTCCAAGAAATAAATATATATTAAAGTTACTTCGAAAAATAATTTAACTCATAAATAATAATTTTTCGATTAGTTTGGCGAATTTGGTCTTGATCTTACATATTCGGTGTTGGTTTTAGTTTTGGTCTTGTTCGTTCAGCCTTGGTTTTAGTCTTGATCTTGCTCGTTCGGTCTCTGTCTTGATCTTGCTAGTGGAAAGATAGTTCTTGATCTTGGTCTCACGTTTTCAGAAGAACAAGACTGTAATATCAAGACCAATTTTGATCATCACTATCTAAAATACGTATCTGGTATATCTGTTACGGCAATGTAATAAATCAGGAACTATTATTAAAATTAGATACAGTTATTACTGACACAATCCAACATATAACAAAGTTGAAGTAATAAATTTATCACATCAACCAGTTTTTATTAATAATTCCTTCGTAGCCGTGGTAAATTTAATAAATTTTGGAACTAACGTGATCTAACCCAGCTCTCACCTAACCTGATCTAGCATAATAAGTAATTTTATAGTGATCTAGCTTTTTTGCGAGGCTGCAGACAGAAACTACTCAAAAAAATTTATTAGGTACGTTAGATTAAATCATGTTAGATCAGGGTTGGGTTAGGTTATGTTAGTTTTAGAAAATACTACAAATGACGCAGTAAACGCCATCTGTAGCACGATGCTACATTTTAGGATTACGTATGCTCCAACAAGGTCCACTTGTGTGGATATCTACTTGCTGAAAACGAATCCCGGCGTAGCCAACCTCAACGTGATAGGCACGTTAGCTTAATCGAATAAAATAATTCGAAGTGGTCT
>NW_020439053.1:400438-428331 GCF_000699045.2 Agrilus planipennis | reverse complement strand
TAGCATTTTATCTTTAGATATTTATTATTTATAATATAAAAAATGTTTTCTTTGATTTTTTTCTGTTGAAAAGTAAATATAAAAAAATAACTTACGCTTACAAGTTTGGTATAAATTCGTTAAATATGTTGTCAAGGTTTTCCCGGGAAACACTCGGACCCATAAACAGGATTTTACCTACGATATAAATTTCTCACTTAAAAATGAGATGATTTCTCCCTTTTGAGTCGTCTTGTTTTTAAAAATGTGCAAAATTAAAATTAGAAATTGATAGAATTTTTCCGGAAAATGTTATTGAAAATATAAACAAATAGTTATAAAAATTTAAAAATATTTATGAATTAGTCACGTTTGTTATAGCAAACGCTAATATATAGTCATAATATATATTTTCTCATTTGTTATCTTTTTTTTCTAAACACAATAAGAGTATATTATACACTCACGTCCAACGTAGAGTCAGCGTCATCTTCTTATTTTGAAGTGGTCAATAAAACATTTGAAGTGGCGTAAATGATGATTGCCATCAGTAAAGTACAACAAAACATTTGGAACAAGAAAATTCCATGGAACACGACAGAACAATTCGGAACTCGACTTCCAAAGAGGAATTCCTTTATGGACCAAGCATATTTGACTAGTGATGAGCAAAAGTGAATTTGGTTTTACAGTCTTGGTCTTGGTCTTGCGGAAATTCAAGACTGAACGAACAAGGCCAAGACTAACAAGAAAACCGAATATGCAAGAGCAATACCAAATACGCAAGACTAAACGAAAAAAAATTTCTTCTGGTGGATTTATGAATTAAACTATTTGAAGCAACTTTAATATATTCTTTTCTTGGAAAAAAACATTTTTAGTATTTAAAATTTTCAGTTTGCTTTACTAGATTTTAACATTAAATATAAAAAAAATATACTTTACAAGTGTTTGGGAAAAGAGATCTATAAGAATATTCTTGGAATAAGTGTATTCTGTTTCTTTGTCTGGATAACACATGGTTGATAATTTTTTTCGATATTTTTTACTTCTTTCAAGTATCTTGTCTATTCTGTTTGCTAAAATGTCAATTTATGCGTTGGAGGAAGGGCCAATTTATGTATTAGAGGAGTGGTACGTTTTTGAGTTTTCGTAAGTATCAACACTATTTTGTTTAAAAGTCATGACAAACTCGTATGTATGACAGAAAATTTCAGCATTTAAGTCAATAACTGCATCGATAAATAAAAACATTTGTGCTAGAAGAATTTTTTAAGAAAGTAAGACTACGACTATATCAGCAAGACCAAGATCAATACCAAAACAAAAAGTATTTGAGTAGGACTAAGACCAAGACCAAATAACCAAAACCAAGACCGAGACTGAGTAAGCATGACCAAGCCCAATATCAAGATCAGGATGCAGTTTATGTAGGTATAAGTTGGATATTTTAACACAGAAAACCCGAGCGGCTTTCCAGAAGTTCGTACTATTGCTTAGTATTTGGGAGAACAAAACTTTGATTTCAGGTCTGTCTTCCCTGATGATCTGTGGTTATCTTGGTTCACATAGTCAAATGCTGGGGTAGTAATAGTATTCCTCATATAATCGTTCACTTCGCTTCTATCTTCATTTCGTCAAAAAGGGTATATACCTCCTAAGGGGTACTATCTGATAAAAATTTAAAGGTAATAGAAAAGGTTTTCTTTCCAGAACTATATTTTTATGCTGTTATCACGGAGAAAAAGAATTGTTTTACCCCTTCTGGTTCGAGTCGTCAAAAAACCTTTTAGGTACTTATCATCACTTAGACCATAAAGGAGTATGTGGTAAAAATTTGAAGTCACTATAGGAACTACACCCCAGTTCCGAAAAATGACCACTATTTCTTAGTCTAAACTAGTAGAAAAAGGCCATTAGGAAGCTAGATACATATTTTTAATAAAAATTCGAATTAATTTCATATAGTCGTTTGCTTTGGTCATATCTAACATTTTTTAGCCTTAACGGAATCCAAAGTATAATCAAATATATTAAACAGTTTACTTGCTAGCTAAGGGTTTTTATGTAATAGTTTACATGTGATTGTATATAATTTTTGAAGGTTTTTTTAAGTTGAGTAACCAAAAGTATATCCACACGTCCATCCAATGAACTTCAAAACGAAGGTCACTTAAACTACCTATTCCTGATAGACTTCTATCAATTTCCAACAATTTTCATAAAGTGGGTACAGGTTTTGTAGATCTAAAAATTGATCTATCAATAAGTATCAATTTTTGAAGATTGGATAATTTGAAGATTTCTGATATCACAAATTATCTAAAATTAATGATGAGCAAAGCAAGATCAAGATCAATACTGTCCAAGTCTTGGTATTGGTCTTGGTCTCGCTTATTCCGTATTGGTCTTGCTGTTGCTCAAACTGAAAATTTCAAATACTAAAAATGTTTTGTTCCAAGAAATAAATATATATTAAAGTTACTTCGAAAAATAATTTAACTCATAAATAATAATTTTTCGATTAGTTTGGCGAATTTGGTCTTGATCTTACATATTCGGTGTTGGTTTTAGTTTTGGTCTTGTTCGTTCAGCCTTGGTTTTAGTCTTGATCTTGCTCGTTCGGTCTCTGTCTTGATCTTGCTAGTGGAAAGATAGTTCTTGATCTTGGTCTCACGTTTTCAGAAGAACAAGACTGTAATATCAAGACCAATTTTGATCATCACTATCTAAAATACGTATCTGGTATATCTGTTACGGCAATGTAATAAATCNTCTTCTTTTTCTTTCTAATACAGTCGAAATTGTTTTAAATGTTTAAAATATTTATTAAAACGCTGTGACCATTTGGGCTTTCTAGACCTTTCTCTAGAACTTTTAAAACTTTACCACATATTAAGATTTTGCTTATTTTTTTTATAAATAAGATTATATGTGTAAGGGTAATTTACTGCTTGTGCATTAATAATAGTGCTTGGGATTGTATAAGACAAGAACTTCATACTTTTTTTTATAGTTTTCTTTGATTTGCATGTATTATTACTGGATGTGAGATTTTCACCAGCCCTTAAATTTATTGGTTCACGTTCATTCATGTAAAATACATATTAATAAAATGGCATACAACAAAGTATTGTACCTACTGAGAATAACAATAACTGTTACTAATAACAATATGCCTTTTGTCTTTGAAAGATTCAAGTTGATATTCTGAGAAATCTGAAGTAAAATGCATTAGTTAGCATTTTATCTTTAGAACTGTGCCCATACAGTGTTCTGTTATCCATTCTAATGCGAATAGAAATTAAATTTCTCAGAAGTTGCACTTTTATTAATATGCAACCGTATGCCTTAAACATAATACCAACCATTACCACAGGTCTCGTTCCTACAAATCCATCGTGTTACTGCTGACTACGTGAAAATCGAACTTCAATACAGTTCATTTGCATCAACTATAGTTAATTTTATCAAACGCATTGTTCAAATAATCGCTGCTATTTGCTCACAATTAAAATTTTAAGCATATTAACCCTTCACCCAAGATTTATTAATTTGTTGATTTTAGAGCGGAACTACATCACGACTCGGGCAATTATATTACTACATACGTTGATTGTTTGACTTGATCCTTCCGAGGGAAATTCTGTTTGATGATATTAGGTCCCGTCCTATCTACGTTCATCTACCCGTTTCACTAAACGAAGTGTAAGCAAAAAGTTCTGTAATGTAGGTATTCACTAACAATTGCAGAAAACACTTTTTAACTCAAAAATACCTGTGCTACATATCCCGACTAGAATTTATAAGGGGCATGCCGCATGCCCCATGTAGCGTTCGAACCTCATGTAGATAATGAGGGGCATGCCGATATAGGGATTCCTCATGAAAATCCCACCAAAAAAAAAGGGTGATACTAAAATGAGGATTGCCTTATGGGTTTTTCATATGGGTCTTGAGGGGTAAACTTAACATATGTATAAACTTACAATTAAATCTACCTTATGGGAGCTCGATGAGGCAAATCCGTTTGAAAATACTCTCGGTAAAATGAAAGAACTTATAATAATAATCCCCTTGTCCAATTATGTTGTTGTTTCAATGAATTCTTAAATTTGCAACGAACCAACAAGTGTACTTCCTGATATTGTTATTATAAGTCGGAGAACAGTAAAACGACTGCAATTTAAAGTATTATTGATTACAAAAGAGTTTAATAACACAATATTACTTAAGAGCAAACATATTTTTACAAATAAGTGAAATATGTTTAAACTCCTCAAAATAGAAATATAAATTGTATTGAAATTTGTGGAAAACTACAACGAAAAAGAAAATCTCTTTATACGTATCCATGCGATGCTAAATATTTAGAAATGTACGTATAGTTTCTGTAAACAATGAAAATATTACTACCCGTAAAATCATAGATGTTGATAAAAAAATGGTTTATCTTAATGTCACTGACGAAAGTAAAGAAATAATATGTGTTATGCCGTTGCTACATATGTAAATGTGAACAGTTTCTCATTAGTAAATTATATTTCTCATTTAATTTTGCATTTTTTTCATTAATAATAAAGTCCATTTTTTCAAAAATTTTTAATGGGGTAGCAATAATTTCTCCCCGCGAGGGTCATATGCGACATTCTTGATGATGCGCAAATGCGGCAGGGCTTTATATGCCCCTTTCATGCCCTAGGGGCAACCTCATGTGGCCCACAAGGAGTAGTGGGCTACCTACTTAGGAATCCTACGTGCGCTCCCCTCAAAATTCTCGTCAGGATGTAGGTACGTAATCTTCGGATTTAAGCTACTTCTTAAAATAAACTTCACACATGATGTTTAATCATGGTACAAACTTTTTGGATTCTTAAAAGCAGTTTGAAGAATGGAGATGTGTTTAACAGTTTGATGTACCTGATACAAGCTGGAGTTGGCAAACATAGATGAAAATAAAATAAAGAACATATAAAACTGTCCCAAAGTAACCCAAACCTCAAAAGCTTTAATTTGCATTTATTAGACTCATATTAATTCTTTTATTAATTATATGAAAAGATTAATAAAGGCATTTGTACTGACTTGCCTATACCACACCGTTTAATTTTGATGATTGCTGGGATTTTCCCCACTGTGAACCAACTGGACTCCATATCCGTCTGCTTTAGTCGAATTTTTTTTGTTTTCCAGTGGGATAGTGTAGTGGTTCCAAAGATTTTCATTCGACAAACAGACTTTTAATTTTCTGCTATCATTGTCTCGTCGTTCTCCTTCTAACCACTTCCATCCATTTATTTTCAAGAAATCTAGAAAGAGGTCTTTCTACCCTACATAACAGTTTGTGTCACAGTGTAGGTCGGTAAAATAAACCGCTTACCAGGACTAACTGATTGGAATAAAATATAATAAAGTTTTTTCTAACTACGACTCTGAAGAAAACGAGAAACCACACAGTATGAAACAATGGGATGAAGAAGAAGAAGAATTAATTAGTTCCTTATTAAAAATACATCATTTTTTCAATCATCTTTCCATCTTGAAAATTTTTCCAAACAAAAGGGTCAATCCAATGTATGTTTTTGAAATTTTCGCGTAACCAATTTGATGTCAATTTCCATAAAATCTTCCAAATCATGTTTGAAAGCGACACCATATGGAAAAGGATCGATTTAGTTAACAAGACAATTAGGGTAAGAAATGCGAAGGTGTATTATCGATTTAGTTCTTGAATAAGTAGGTAATACAGACAAATGGTAAGCATAGTTTATTTATTCAATGAATGACGTACTAACAATAATCATTCGAAGTCATTCTCCATTCTCTCCCATTTCTGAATCGCTAAATAAGGAAAATCGGTAATAAATTCGGTCATTGGGGCTGCCAGTTTTATATCGATTAAGTTAGTCGTCAATTTGCTCTTCCTAGTGTTTGGCGCACAAACAACGCCAAGGGTAAATCTACCCCCCATTTATCATTGCCAGAACAATGGGTCGTATCAGAAGTAGCAAACCAGCTGCGAAGAATTCAATGTACGCATTTATGTGTATGTTGACTTATTAGCTAATCTTCGCAAAATGACAACGTCTATTTATAAAATCGTCTCCTGGGACCATCAAATTGACATCTCGACGACACAATAATTCTGCATTATTGTCGTCGATATTAAATTGACGACCTGTTGCATTCACGACACGAATATTTTTTAGCCCCTTCAAAAACTGAATGCTTCCAACTTTAATAATACGGTCAGTATACACAAAATATTCAATGCTACTAGCTAAGAATGCGCACCCTGATTGCCTTATCAGTTTAAAATAATGGATAACAGATTATATCATACACAAAAATAATGATAAAAGATACTGCATTAGAAAAGCGGTTTCATCATCATAAGGTCGTCAGTCCTAAGACTGGTTGGACACGCACCTCCACTCGTTCCTATACTGAGCTAATCTTCGCATTTCCCTAAAACTAGAACATTCCACATCCTTAACTATTTGTGAACAGTAATCTAACCTAGGTCTACCTCTACCCCTCCTAACTCCCGTTTCTGCCTCTGATATGTATCTGACTAGACCTTCATGCCTGAGAAGGTGTCCTATCAACCTATCTCGCCTATCGCCTATTTCTTCTTGACTTCCACAGATTCCTCTGTTCTTCTTTTTCTTTCTAATACCTCTTCATTTCTAATCTTCTCAACCCACAGTATCCTCATCATCCGCCTATAACACCACATTTCGAACGCTTCTAACCTTTTCTTTTCCGCCGCTCCCACTGTCCATGTTTCGCACCCGTACAACGCCGTGCTCCAAACATACACCTTTAACAACCTTTTTCGAATTTCTAACTTAACCGTTCACGAGCAAACAAGTGACTTCTTTTTATTGAAGACAACTCGACCCTGCTTTATAGCCCTACTAGTCCTTCCGTCCTGACTTATCTAATTTCCAAGATACCTAAAATGGGCCTTCTAATTTTTCGACTCCTACCTTTATATTCGTTCTTTCCCTATTTTTTCTTCCCTTGCATACCAGTATTTTTGGTATTGTTTAGTCCACTTATATTGTTATTACTTTTTTTCTGCGCTCTGGTACGATTAAATCAGAAAGAAGAAGAATTAAACAATCATCCCCATGCTGGCAAACCTAAGTAACTCCCAACACCTTACCGTGCAGTAAGTGCAAGCTCTCACATATAACGTGTTAAGGAATTTTGATAACAGGTGTGCATATGCAATCATTTGTTTACCAATTTAAAATAAATTCTATGTAGTACAGGATTATAGCGTTATTGTAAGCTTCGCCTTATGAGATTTTATCTTCTTCTGTCTATCCTCATAGATACGCGTGAAAAATTAATTATGATTTCCGGGGTTTGTCTACTTTTAGGGAAATACGAAGATTAGCTCAAGATGGGAGAAAGTTAAGATGCGTGTCCAACCACTTTTATGACTGATGTCCTTATGGTGATGATGATGATGGTGAAGTATGGAAATTAATAATCAGATCAAAGAGAGTGCTGTATTTTGAGGTGGCTACCATATATGCAACCATCCAGATCAGCACCGGATCGATATAATGTAGAATAGTTTTATCATTTTTGTATTTTTTGTCATTTTAGAGTTTAAGATCGGGAATATCAATGCACAGTGAATGTATTGTTTTTTAAAGATGCTAACTCCTTATCTCATGTTGAATAGTATTAACTTCATTAAAATTTTAAATGGTCGGTGGAATTAGTAAGGAACTCCTAAAAGGATTACAATAAAATAATAGTGTCAGGACTGGACTGTGTTTAATTAGAGGCTCCATGTACGTTTACAATACGTCTAATAAATCAGCGTCAAGCTGGGATAAATTAGGTGTTCCATGTAGGTCTTCAATAGGGCAGTCAAATCAGGGCCGGATAGCGATATGTAATAATCTTCTAGGCAAACAAGTCAGAACTCTTAGCAAAAAAGCAAGTATTTTAATAAGAAGGAACCCGTTTCTCTACCTGACGCGGGCTTCCCTATTCTATAGGGTTGTTCGGAAAGTCATTTCGTTTTTTTTTGTGGAAATGAAAGACAGTTTTCGTATAATAAACAAATACTTTATTAAATTATATATTGACCGTTCTGGTCCAACACCTTTTGCCATCTTTCTGGTAGTAGCATAATTCCACGCTCATAAAATTTTTGGTCTTTGCTGGCAAAAAACTGATCGAGGAGGTTTTTGACCTCCTCATTTGAGGTGAAGGTTTTACCGTCTAAAAAATTTTGGAGTGACCGGAACAAATAATAATCCGATGGTGCCAGGTCTGGAGAATATGGTGGGTGTAGCATTGTATCCCATTCAAGCTGTAAAAGCTTTTGGCGAGTGACCAAACTTGTGTGAGGTCTCGCGTTGTCTTGGTGAAACACTACACCTTTCCTGTTGATTAGTTCTGACCTTTTCTGTTGAAGTGCATCATTCAGTTTGTCCAGCTGATGACAGTAGACTTCCGAATTAATCGTTGTGTTATCCGGTAAAAGCTCAAAAAAAACGATTCCTTTAAAATCCCACCAAACAGACAGCATCACCTTTTTTTGGTGAATATCGGCTTTGGAAATGGTTTGAGCCGGTTCATCTTTTTTGCTCCATGACCTATTGCGTTTGACGTTGTTGTATACAACCCATTTTTCGTTCCCAGTGATGATTCGCTTCAAAAACGGATCATTTTCGTGACGTTTGAGAAGCGAATCGCAGACGTCAATGCGGCGACACAAATTTCTCTTTGTGAGAACATGGGGAACCCATACATCGAGCTTCGAGGATAATTCCAGGTCTTTCAAGTGGTCATAAACTGTTGAATTTGATAAATTTAACCTCAATCCGATCTCACTTTTTGTTATTCGCCGGTTCACATCAACTAATGCCTTTATTGCGTCTTTATCAGCTTCAACCGGCCTTCCCGAACGTGGTGCATCTTCGACATCAAAATTGCCGGATCGAAATTTAGCGAACCAGTTCTGGCACTGGCGTACTGTCAACACACCTTCTCATACACATCAGTCAATTTGTTTCTGGATTGAACAGCATTTTTACCCTTTCTGTAGTAAAACAGTAAGATATGTCGAAAATGCTGCTTATCGCTCTCCATATTTAAAAGGGCACCAACCAAAAACTACTGCGTAGAATTAATTGGAATTTTTCACACACAAGCCTTGCTATATGAGCTCTCAAAGCATATAAAAATTACACGGCTTCAATGTGAAGTTGGGTGCAAAAAAATACAATTAAATCCTCTGCCGGGAAAAAACGAAATGACTTTCCGAACAACCCTATATTTCTACTCGGGCAAAGTACCTACTTAGATATTTTTTAGATGTTTTAGTTGTAGAAAAGTGCACAATCTCTTTTCATCTGAAATTTTTTGTGAGTTATATCACATTACTTTTCTAACTTTGTCCTATTTATCGCACTTATTTTGTTAAAAACTCCAGTGACAATTTGTCCCTAAAATATCATACAAATATTATTTAGGTATGAAATCCTTTTTAATGCTACTAATCTTGTTGGTGTTACATTCACATCACATAAGAAAGTGTCCACCATCCTTTATTATTAAATTATTGTAAGGTTTGTTACTTTTTACATTTTAATTATCTACGTATTCCACTGGCTACATCGCGATGTACTCTCACATTGATGATGTCCACATAGGAGTAGGCGAAACGCGTGTCTGTAAGGAAAAAGTTTAGGAGTAACTAGGATAATAAGTCTCTGTTTTAGTTTATTTAAGTTCAATTTGATCGAATTTGTCATATATGTGGAGAATTTGTTTTACCAATATTCGTTGCATAATATTATGATTTATGATCATGTAGAAAATAATAAATAATGTATGTATAAGGAATCAGCTGTCGTTAAGTGATGTGTTCATGTTTGTAAAAAATGAAGGATATAACATTAAAAATGTGCGATTACCATAGATGCAAATCAAAACAATAATATCAATTTCCTTCTTGAATTAGAGAGAGGTTAACAATGTAGGTCGCGCATGCCTCACATTTTTATTTTTTAGGAGTCGTGAGATAAATTCTAAAACCGAAGTTCAAATAATAACAATTGCAAGACAAACTTATGCACATTAGATAATATGATTGGCTATTTATTTACTCATAAATGTAGGTATGAAATTACGAAATTTGAAATTATTAACAAGGACTAAATTCAGTGGCGTACCGCAGGGATGGGGCAGAGGAAGCCATAACCCCGGGCGCGAGCGGTGCAATGTAAGGGGCGGTAAAAATGTTTACTAGGTAGAGTAAGAGCCGCCGTGCAGTAATGTTAGATGCGCCAATTTCTTGGCATTTGTAGCAGTTTTTAATAATTTGTACCGTGTACCAAGATACTACAGTACTATCTTCGTAACAATCTGTGAAAAGCAGTCCTCTTGTATTTAACAGTAAAAACGGAATTTTTTAATCAATAGGTACAACAATAACATTACCTAAGAAGAGGGGCGCGGAGACATATCGAACAATTAGCTTAACTTCCAATGCGTCAAAAATCTTATCTAGAATTGTACAGAGGAGGATGAGAAAAAGGGCGGAAGAACTATTAGGGGAAGATCAATTTGGGTTTAGAAGAAATAGAGAAACGCGGTAGGCCATTATAGCTTTACGGGTAACAATAGAGAAAACGATAGAAAAAAGAAAGGGTGCGTACATAGGATTTGTAGATTTAGAGAAAGCTATTGACAATGTTAAATGGGACAAGATGTTAAATNTCTTCAAGGAAATCGTCTGCTCTATGTTTCTCTTGCAGTTTTACAAACTAATTTAAAAGACAAAACGAGACGCGTGAATCTTATAACAAAAGAAAATTTATATCTCCAGCCTTTTACTACTGCATTTAGAGTCGACTTAATTAGGCAATCTATCTATTCCGAAACAAGCTGGTGTCTTAATATTTACTTGTTACAGTTGCGGTTGTGGTGGCATTTTTCATATGCTGGGCGCCATTCCATGCCCAGCGCCTACTAGCAATTTACGGTCAGCCAACGTCGAAAGGGATGGTAACAACATTCGTGGCATTGACATATGTTAGCGGTGTCCTTTATTACCTTTCAACGTCCATCAATCCGCTACTGTATCACATCCTTTCGCATAAATTTAGGATAGCATTCAAGGTACCATACTTTATATAAAATACTTTTTTGTTTACTTTTGTCTGTTTATTGTTGTACCTACACTATGTCTGATTAGTATTCTGAAATGTTTGAGATATCTGCATCCACTTTAGATTGATGTATGTATGAAAATTACCCTAGTTAACGAGCCGTCAACTCGGCAGGATGGCGTCAACTAACGAAACACACATACCTACTCGTGACCGTCGCAACAGCTAGTACGTAAATAGGTCAATTGTACGCGACGACGCCCGCAAAATATGCGGACAAGGCGTTATATATGGTCGGTGTAGTGAGAATGCACTGTCGGCATCATGCGATAGATATACAGGGGCAGAAGATTATTATGCTTAAATTTGCAGATGATATAGCAGTAGTAGCATCTAACAAGAATAAGTTAGATATAGATTTAAATAAACTGAAAAGCGGTATTGACAAAACAGTATTGTATGAAAATAAATAAAAGTAAAACTAAAATACTGGTATGCAAGGGAAGAAAAAGTAGGGAAAGAGCGAATGTAAAGATAGAAGACGAAAAATTACAAAAAGTGACTGATTTTAAGTATCTAGGAAGTCAAATAAGTCAGGACGGAAGGAGTAGTAGGGATATAAAGCAGAGGATAGCGCAGGATCGTGTCGCTTTTATTAAAAAGGAGTCAGTTCTATGCTTGCAAACGGTTAATTTAGAAATTCGGAAAAGGTTGTTAAAGGTGTATGTTTGGAGCACGGCGTTGTACGGGTGCGAAACATGGACAGTGGTCGCGGCGGAAAAGAAAAGGTTAGAAGCGTTCGAAATGTGGCGTTATAGGCGGATGATGAGGATAACGTGGATAGAAAACGTTGGAAATGAAGAGGTGTTAGAAATAATAGGAGAGCAGAGGACTCTATGGAAGTCAATAAAAAATAGGCAAGATAGGTTGATAGGACACCTTCTCAGACATGAAAGTCTAGTGGGCTGTTCTAGTTTTAGGAAAATGCGAAGTTTAGCTCAGGATAGGAAAGAGTGGAGGTACGTGTCCAACCAGTCTTAGGACTGACGACCTTATGATGATGATGAGGTACAACAAAAAGGGAAAGCCGAATAGTCGAGCCCTAATAACGGTTTACTTTATAATAGATTCGAAGGCCGTTATAATCCAAGATTCCACAAAATAAAAATGTGTGCTCTGGATTCTCTATTATTATAAAATATGAAATCTAACAATCGTGGGAAATTATACCAAAAAGCAAAAACCTTCCGGATTATTATAAATTTTGCCTATACAAATTAACAAGAGACTATTTATGTTCTATTTATATTTCATAAATGATGTTAGCAAATTGATGTAGAATCCTATATTTGATATTTAAATAGTTACACAAAATCTGAAACTTATTACGAATGATTTGAAGATCAAATTTCGAGAATATTAACGTTTTTGCAGCAAATACATATACGATATGGCAAACCAGATGAACGTTCCTCTTGATTTTCCTGAAACTAACGCTAAATAATATTGTACATTTCTTTTTTTGACATATATACATTGATAGATACTCAATTACCGATAAATTCATACTGTTAAAAGAACATAATAAAGATTTAAGACAAAGAAGAAAAAGTAGAAAAAAAGCGAATTTAAAGGTAAGAGATGAAAAATTAGAAGTAGTGGATAATTTTCGTTATCTGGGAAGTCACATAAGTCAGGGCGGAAGGAATAGTAGGAAGGATAGGGCAGGATCGAATCGCCTTTAATAAAAAGAAATCACTTCTTTGCTCGCGTACGGTTAATTTAGAAATTCGAAAAAGATTTGTTAAAGGCGTATGTTTGGATTACAATACATTATAAAACCTACTGGTTGTAAAATAGATCCTCATGCGTGTATTTAGCGATAATATTACGCATTTGCTTAATTTTACAATTATTTAAGTGGGAAATAGAAAATTGCAAAATGCCACCTGTAAATATTAATATTAAGATTCATATTTTAACAGGATATATGTCTAGGGATGCTCTATTGATTTTTCAATGTTCTTCGAAAAAACAAAATAGTCAGTTTTTTTAAAACACCTTTATATAGATATATTAGTAATTATGTAATTTTTTGAAATTGAATATTTTCTAAGAAAAAATAATTAAAAAAGCAGTTATGCACTTATGGTATACGCATTTGTTTAGAAACAATATTCACTATAAATTAAAAATGATGTACCCACATATATGTGTATATCGATAATTATCAGTTACTTATTGTTATCAATGTATCGATAACTATTGATAATTATCGAATGAGTTTTATAAATTTGGCTAACGTATTAATGCATGCATTTAAGTATGTATTGCAATAATCAAACAATATAGTTACTTCTTTTAAAACCAGTATTACTCTAGTCAAATTTGTAAAACATAATAAAGATAAAAATGATAAACGATAAAAAACAGGAGTTTATTTATTGGAATGTGGAGACTGTAATCAAGTCTATGTTGGACAAACTGGGAGATCCTTCAATCAAAGGATTACAGAACACAGGAGGAGCTATACTAATGGGAAAGCTGATTCTACATATGTAGAACATTTAATGGAATGACACGCATTTAATGATAATTTTCAAATTTTAAAGGAATTACCAAAAAGCTATAAATTGAACCTAACCGAAAGCCTTTATATTAATAAATACAATAAATTAAATATTTTACTAAATGATCAAACTGATGTAAATAGTTCTCCTTTATTAAATTTAAATTTGCCTTCATAAACTTAAATTCTTACCTTATTACCCTTTCGTTGTTCCCACCCCACATAATTTGTAAACTCTTAGTATTTAAGCTAATTTTGTAACAATATTAATCAGAATATCTTCACCTGAAGAAGCCAATGTTTTGGTGAAACAATTGTTATGAACTATTATTTATATATTTTTTTTTGAAACTTTACTTTCGTTTCCTTTAATTGATTATTAGATAGCTGTGCGTTACTAGATTCGATTTTATTCAATTTTTTTTGGATAAGTTTACAAAACTAATCGATAAAATTTCCTTGCTGTAATCTTCTTTCCCTACGCCTCAGTTGTACATTAAACTTAATTACGTATCTTAGTGCATATGTTAAACGTATCAGTTGTTTATAATTTTATTAATCAGTGACTTTCAATGTTGCACTTATTATCACAAAGTAAACTTATTATACATCTTATCACACATGGTGTCCGAGATTAGTCGTGAACTTGCAGAATGACGCACAACTTTAAAGCGTAGGCGCAGGCTTCACACTTAACTTGTTAAACTTACTCATTGTAAATGCAAACCTATAAAAAATTCAATTTTTCATTGTCACTCGGCCAGAAAGTCAAATTTTCTTGGCTAGGTAATTTAACAGTCGATTTGGAGAAAGTAATAGATATTTTTATATTAAGTATACCTATAAGGCGTTTTGGGCTATATGAAGTTGAATGCTTGCGATTTTAGTTTTACGTTTATAATTATATCGGATTGAGTTAACTTCAGGGAGGACCCCTACATGGGCCTATTTTATGACCAACGAATCCACTAGCAAAATGTCATTCAAGGGATCCGTGTTCAAATAGCAAAATTGGAATGCTTAGAATTTGAATTTAAGTGCAAAAATTTTCTTCTTTTTCTTCTGCCGTTTGGTGTCCATAATAAAAGTTGTTTTGTTAACTTCCCGATCCCTACTCTCTATACATGACCGTACCATTTAAGTTGTTTCCTTCTTGTGTCTTTGACTATGTCATGAGGGACGTCCATGATTGGTAAAGCCAAGAGCCCCGGGTTCGACTCCCGGCAAGGGTGTGATAGCAGTAACAAAATTTTCTTCATTAATTTGAGGTAACTCATGGTGAATAAAAATTGAGAATGACACTTCAAATTAATATTTGTCCGTAATTTCTATAATTTGATCATTTTGGATTTCTTACAGAGTGGATCAACGGTCGGCAACGGGTGGACTGTGGTCCGGGTCCGGAAGGTCAAAAATAGGACAGCCAAAAATTTTTTAAAATTAAATTACTGAAATAAGGTATTAAAAAAGTATTATTCTGTAGATAATAAAATAAATATGTTTGACCTTTGAGCGCCACCCTTATCGTGTGTTAGAGGAAGGAACATGTTTTTTCTGGACCTCGATAAAAATTTTCAATAACATTAGGACCTAACCTAAAATTACTTGTCGACCCCTGGTCTAAATCTTCCAGCGGTTCTTCTCCAGAAATTCATTTCTTCTACCCTACCTTTCATTTAGAGGCTAAACGTCGGTATTGACTTTCCGACCATGTATACCTACATCTTTTCTTGTAATTCTCCATTTACGATACACTTCGATTACTTTGCCAGTCATATATTCTGTCAACGTAATCCTGTGCAGTAAGCCCCTGATCATCTACGAAACGAAGAGTAAATAAATTTTCGTCTTCTTTTCCACAATTTTAACATTTATTCTAGGTATATTGTGTATAAGTGTCGAAAAAAGATAGCATCCCTGGTTTAGTCGTTTATTTACGGTAAAGCTTTGAGACATTATTTCCTATCACAGCTTTCCCGTTTTTTTTAATGCTTTGATTAAGTTTATACTTATATTTGTTGACTCATATTATATTATATTATATTATCTGTTTTTGTAAGTTTGTTGTTTGGATGTAAAAGACAATCTACGAAACTACTCATTTGATTTCAAAAATTCTTTCACCAATATTTAGAATGGATCTTCAGGTAAGCTGTATAATATTCTGATAAAGTACTTATAGGAAGTTCTGGTGGAGGCCAATTTTGCAGCGTAAGTCGGCGTTACAATACATATATTTTTTTATGAGACTAGGTAGTCCATAATTTATGATTAAAAGGGGTTTTCACTTCTGCAGACAAATTTCCTACTGTATAGATAAACGAAATTTAATTAGTTGTTGCTTTCAGGTTAATTTGGAAGACTTTAACGTACGATTACGATATAAATAGTAAGTTGAACTGTACCATTAGTTTATAGGGATGTTACAAATCCTGAAAGCATTTTTTAGTAACCAGCTAAGTATGCTTAAAGAAATGGAGAAGTTCCTTGAGAAATCCCTGTTATATAATATTAAGCGGTGATGTTCTGAAAAAATGCAGATTTCCTCTACAACTAGATAAGAGAAATTTAAAAATAATTTTGAATAATATACTAAATTCATGATTCTCATTGCATAAGAAAAGCAATTCCGTAAAGATATTTATGGATCTAGTGGCCGACTATTACATTTGATTGCTGTGCAAGACAGTAAAATTTTCTTATGCTGAAGGAAAAGGACCATTTTATCCTTTCCGAGAATCGTGACTGTTTCCGTTATGGTTACAGGGTAATCACAATATCAAGCAGAAGTCGTTACATGGCCTCCAATGCCAATGCAAAAGCCGCTATTGCTACCAGATAATAATTGTATCGAATAGTAAGGGTGGTTGGTTATATCACAATCATGATATGGTTTATACTAAAATGATTTCAGCTATTATAATTATAACTTTTTAAAACTTTAAATGAACTGAAAAATCCATAATGTATTTTCTATTAACAGACAAACAACAGATATNGATTAACACATCCACGGGGTCGTTGGGAGAAGTGTATCTTTCTAAAAGGGGACTATGTTGAAAAATAAAAAAACAAATTTTAAAAAATGGTATCTTCACGGGTACTTATTGAACCACCCTCGTACATTCTCTCATTAATGGAGTTTTCTCGCTTACCGAGTTCTCAGTTATCCAGATTCGACTGTATTAAATTATACTAGAAAAATGTTAGGCAGTTTAGGGTGGTTCTAAAGAGAACTTAACTTTGGCTTTCAACTCATCATAAGGTCGGACACGCACCTCCACTCGTTCCTATCCTGAGCTAATCTTCGCATTTCCCTAAAACTAGAACATCCCACATCATTAACTATTTGCGAACAGTAATCTAATCTAGGGCTACCACTNATCTATGATTATTTATATTAAGGTTAACAACTATCCCCAAGGTAGCAGTACTAACCAGAGGTTACATGTATTTTCTATTAACAGACAAACAACAGATATCAAAAAAATATTTATTTGCTTTTTTTTTAAATCAAAATCTTCATTTATTCTTTTTAACATTAAGATGTTTTACGAAGGCACTGCTGTTATTTTATGATAAGTAGTTTATACTACAACTTAAAGAAACCTACGTATGGCAAAACATACAACAAAAGCATTTTAAATAAAAATTAGCACAATTCTCCATTCTTTATTATTTTCATTGACTACATGATAAATCTAGTAATATGTAACACATTGATTGATACGTATTTATGTGAATGTATTGTGAATTATAAATTATTATTTGATTCATCATTATAAGGTCGTCAGTCCTAAGACTAGTTGGACACGCACCTCCACTCTGTCCTATCCTGAGCTAATTCGCATTTTCCTAAAACTGGAACAACCTACATCCTTAACTATTTACGAACAGTAATCTAATCTAAGGATATCTCTACCCCTCCTAACTCCCGTTTCGGCCTCTAATACATCTCTGACTAGATCTTTATGCCTGAAAAGTTGTCTATCTAACTACCCTGTCTCGCCTATTTCATATTGACTTTCATAGGGTCCTCTTTTCTCCTATTCTTTCTAATACCTCTTCATTTCTAACCTTTTCTATCCATGGTATCCTCATTATTCGCCTATAACACCACATTTCGAACGCTTCTACCCTTTTCTTTTCTGCCGCGCCCACTGTCCATGTTTCGCAGCCGTACAGCGCCGCGCTCCAAACATACACCTTTAAAAACCTTTTTCAAATTTCTAAATTAATCGTTCGCGAGAATAAAAGTGACTTCTTTTTATTGAAGGCGATACGACCCTGTGCTATCATCTGCTTCATATCCCTACTACTTCTTCTGTCCTGACTTATCTGACTTCCTATATACCTAAAATGAACCACTTATTCTAATTTTTCGTCCCCTATCTTTATGTTCGCTCTTTCCCTACTTTTTCTTCCCTTGCATACCAGTATTTTTGTTTTACTTTTGTTTATAATCATACAATACTGTTTTGTCAGTACCGCTTTTATTTTATTTAAAGCTATCTCTAACTCGTTTTTGCTAGATGCTAATGCTGCTATATCATCTGCAAATCTAAGCATACTAATTTTTTGCCCCTGTATATCTATCTCTACAGTTGTACTATCTTTAATAATGTTGATCGCGTCTTCAATTTATAGATAGATTATTATTATTATTATTATTAGATTAGCCTTCAGTTTTTTTAAATTAAACATATTGTCCGTTTTGCTATAAACAGATAAAACAAACGCACATTAGTTGTGTTCGAAATATATCTAACATTGCATTTGAATTGCCATATTTCGGCACAACTTTATTTATTCTTATCAAACTTCATGAGATTTAGACTGCATTATGCTAGACCAACTAAATGTATTTATTTATACTTCTGTGTTTGTGAAGAGTTGTTTTTACATAATTAAAGGATTATAAAAAGGGTCTAGTATAAAAATTATTTCATTCTTTATATATTGCTGTATGAATAAATAAAATAACAATAAAGATAACTTTATAATAACATTAATCGGTGTCAAAGACATCTTTTGTGGTAATTTAATGAAAAAATGCAAGTGAAAAATAATTTCGTCAAACCAAAGAGAAGTTACTGTTTAAAAGTATGTAGGGAGAAATAATTAATGGCTAATTGTAATTCTATTGAATTTAATAGCGGTCTATATTTCTAATTTTGTTTCTTTTAAATATTGTACGAAACAATTTTATTTCAGAATTTCATTTTAGTACCCAGGTATTTGAAAAAAGTTAACTATTTTCCTCCCGAGCTTTACATCATTATGCTAAACGCATTAAATAGCATCACTGTTGGTTGCCTATAAAATACATATTCGCCAAAGAACATTAATTCATCAATTATCAAATATTATATAAATATAAATAGTTAATTAATGTAATAATAGTCATCTTTTATAAACCTGTTGTTAATGGCCGCGTTGTTCTTTATTACAATTTGTAAAACATTCCTGTTTTTTTGTTTTTGAAATACATATACATACATTCATAACTTTGAATACTAATTCTATTATTTTTTTTATTTATTCAAAATTGTAAATCATATCGACTTTAATCAAATACCGAAAACGTTTTTATATACATTGGAAGTCAACTCATCGTCAGGGAATTCCCGACTTATTAGTTTCCGATGAGAGCATAATTGCATTTCATTAAATCCATTTAAAAATCAATCAAAGTAGGTACCTTTCCAAAATAATTTATTATTATAGATGAGTAAGCGTATACATATAAATAGAAACATTTGTAATACTGAATATAGTTGTAAGTTCAAATGTCTTTAGTATATTTATCAATAGTAATAGAACAAAAAATAATTCCAATTAATAAAACTGATAAAAATAAGAAAACCACAACCACTAAATAATATTTTAAAAATAATCTGCGTAGATTAATTTTCTTAAGTGCTTAATAATAATCTGGAACTGGGGCACATGCTATTTTGACAAAGTCTTCATATTGTACCATACTGTTTGGGTTAACATTAGCCTCTCGAAAAATTCTATCCACTTCTTTTCCAGAGAGACACTCACCCCAGTTATGCAATAAATGTCGTAGTTGTTTTGCTGGAATTACACCAGTACCATCAGGGTCGGCAGCTTTAAATGCATTAATAATTTCTCTAGGTATATCTTCGACTCTTGAATGAACATGCATAACTTCCAAAAAATCAGCAAACGACATTTTTCCTTGCTGAAATGTAAAATGAATATAGAATCAGAAGAAAAATAGGATAATTTTCTACTTTTGTCAAATTCCGTTTTATAAATGTAGTGTACCCGTATATAAAGAGCATAAGTTCGTTGTCAACAATTTATTGAAACTATCAGACGACAGACCAGGATCGTGGATTTAAAATGATTAATTCTAATCAACACGCCATAAGTGGCTTCAATAAATTGCCAACCAAACCGAAGTTGTCCATAAAATGTAACATCAAATTATTAGTATTATACCGTCATCTACTGACACTTACTGCTAACTGAAGAATTTCAAATGTTTGATAAGGACCTTATGAAGGTATCCACTTTACAAATAGAATTTACAACTCAATGTGTTATATCACAGCTAATTTAATAGAAATAGTAGGTAAGTTCTTTATGGTAGTGGTAACTAAAAATTTGTGTAAATGATTCCTTAAGAAAATTTTTGATTTGAATTGATTAGTGTAGCATTTCATTAAACATACAATACCTACACAGTTTGTTGGGAAATTCTTGACAAAATAAAAATCTACACAACTGAAGTATGGGCTAGATTTGGTAAAACAATAACACACTCAGAATGCAATTTAAACCAAGAATAACATTAAAGAATCTGACATTACTTCCTGTAATGACAAAATAATTGAAATATGAAAAGCATTTGTACAGTATTACAATAGACACAAATGAACTCTGACAGGGTTTCTTTCTTTCTGATGTCAATTTACAAAATTCTAGAGTTGATCTGACCAGAAATTCCCTTAATAATATAGAAATAACTTACCTTTTGCTTCAGATATGCAGTTAATTCTGATATAGTGGGTGATAACCCCAAGCTTCTCATGATTACTGTAAGTTCATCAAGTGACTTAATCTGTCCTGATCGGGCAAATAAATAGAAACATTCTCTGAATTCTAAAAATGTAAAACATACATTATGTATTTAGTCACAGGTTGACAAAGAAATTGCTAGTTTTCCAAACATACTCACCGTCAATATCCTGTTCCTTAAAATATCTGGCCTACAAAATATTTAATATTTGTATTTTGTATAAATACTAAGTAAAAATTTTTAAATCATACCATTTTATTCCAGTTAACGGTTAATATATAATATAAAATTATTTCCTTCAGCTGTTAAATTGGGTTAAATACTAACACCTGACATATGTAAATAAATGTTTTTATTAATCTATGGTTTTCATCATAGATAAAAATAATTCGATCGTCATACCTATGGTAACATTTAACAGATACTCGCAGTTACACTGTGTCTAATGAGACTGATTCGTAATTCATTCATTTAAACTCATTAAAAATATAAATTATTAATAACACTGAATGTTTCGCAGATGGGCCTTCGAGGTTCCACTTAATTCACACCTACTAACTTTACTTAACATCTTTGTAAATGACAACAATTTTAATGGTCAGCATGAAAATACAATACGTAAATCAATTAGTCAATGGGTTAATTATTTACTTATTAGCTAAGGTTTGTTAATTTGTTAGTTAGTTGGAATATTAAGGTTTGTCTTTTTTTGTTTTCGAATTAAATATTGACTATTCATATTACAATGTAGACCCTTCATATTTAAATACTCACCATATAGATTATCGATTTAAGCAATGGCTTTACTTAATATTTAAATACTAACCAAAAGAGATGAGCAATTCATAAGTTATATTTTACAAATATTTAATATCTATAATAATATTTGAATTACTGCAAACAGAGTAGTGAATATCATCTGTAGAAGATTGCTCCACTTTATAGGATTTAAAATTTTTACGTTTCCAGTAGTTTACTTTAAATATATAAATTTTCTTGTGAAATATTGCCTTTCTATTTTGTTTTCGTAATTACGTCTAGTTACTGTAACTTTTAGCTCTACTGTAACCACAGTTGTATCGACTCACATGTTATTTGTTGTTATCCAGGTTATCCAGATAGTTGTTATCTATGTTTGTTGTTTACTTCTTCTATAAATTTGTTCTATTTTTACAGACAGAGAGAAAGAAAATTGTGAATAATAGGTATTAACCTATTATATCCATTTTGAAATTGATTAGAAGTGTGAGCCGAAGTGAACATTGATTTTTCGAATTGTAAAGTTATTGTTACAAGTGAAAATGTAGTAATTATATCGTTTTTCACAAATACAGGACGGTCCCAAAATAGTATTGTACAAGTTATAGTGAGAAGGTCGGTATTTGACCTTTGGTCATTATAACATGAATTTGCAGTTACAAGTGCTAAATACTTGTGAATTATATTTTTATATCACTTACCTGCACAATATATTCTGTGGAAACATGTGTGGGTAAGTAAAAGCTTTGTTGGTGTTTCTTTTAGAATGAAACCTACTTTTTTTAGGTTTGTTTTGTGATCTATCAATAATGAAGGTATTTCTCTAAAATCAAGAATAAAAATAACCTGAACTGTCTTCCCCAAATATGGAACATTCTATTAATCAAAAGAACAAAGTCAATAAATTAGGCAATACAGAAATAGTGCTCACAAGTTTATGTGCTGGAGCAATTGCTGGTGCCTTAGCAAAAACAACCATAGCTCCATTAGATCGCACAAAAATTAACTTTCAAATTAGGTATGTATGTTTCACTGCCTTTTTTTCTGATGTAAATTTGTTTCTAAACATCATAATACCCATAGAAAACAACCTTACTCTGCCAAAAAAGCTCTTGAATTTTTACAACATACTTTTCACAAGGAAGGTTTTTTTGGATTATGGCGAGGAAATAGTGCTACAATGGCTAGAATAGTGCCCTATGCCTCTATTCAATTTACTGCTCATGAACAATGGAAGAAAATATTAAAAATTAATCCAGAAGAGTAAGCACAATTGTATTGAGTATTCTTTTATATCATTCATATGCAGAAAGTAAAATTGCAACATAGTATAATTATTTTGGCTAATTTTTTAGACCTTCTCCAGGAAAGCAATTTTTGGCAGGATCTTTGGCAGGTGTAACATCTCAGTCTCTTACCTATCCCCTAGATTTAGCTCGTGCTCGAATGGCAGTTACTCAAAAGGATCTTTATGCTACATTGAGAGAGGTAAATATCAACAAAGGTCATAATAGTTATTTATCATATTAGTTTTATTGTAGGTATTTAAAAAGATATATAGAACTGAAGGTGTTACTGCATTTTATAAAGGATACTTTCCAACAGTAATTGGAGTAATTCCTTATGCTGGTGTATCATTCCTTACTTATGAAACTTTAAAACAATTTTATAAAGGTAAAAAGTTTGTTCATTAATTGTAAATGTCCAAAATTATTATAAAAGAAAAACATTAAAATGAGTCCAGAAATTTTTAGTTTTCACTGAATTAGTGTCACAATCAGTTAAAAGTTGTTTATAATTTTCAGCAAACGTAAATAATGATCCAACTGTAAATCCATTAGTCACATTAGGATTTGGTGCAGTGGCAGGAATGCTAGGCCAGACCAGTAGTTATCCATTAGATATTGTACGAAGAAGAATGCAAACAGATAGCAATAAGGAATACAAAACGATTTTAGGAACATTAAGTACAATATATCAGTAGGTATTATATTATTATAAATTAGGGGTAAACTTCAAACTTTGAGAGTTTGCCTACAAAAATAATATTCATAGGGTTATGAATCCTTCATAACTTAAGTTTTATTCCTTAAATTTAATAGAATGAGTACAAAACTTGTCTTAAATTCCATATCATTCTGTTTCTACAAGTAGTTGGCCTTTATCATTAACTATTGCGTATGTCAATTTAAATATGAAGTAAGATAACAAGTCCAATAAATATAAATATTATCTAACGTATGGCGTAGTTCTGGGCGTTAGTTGCACCAAAATCGTGACTTTTATTTTTTACTTCAAATGAATGATAAATGATAAATTATTTTGGGGCCCTAATCGGTATTTATTAACTATAAATAATTAAATTTCTTTTCTATTTATGGAAGGAAAATTTGAACAATTTATGGAACTTAAACATTTTATCTGATCTTATCAGTAGTAATGTAAAGCAATGATATTTGTCAAGTAAATATAACAGGCTTCAAAAAATTATTTAATAACACTTTTTAAAAGTTCCATTGCAAAAAAAAGATTTTGATGTAGAAATAAAATTATAATTATATAGGTTACACAGTGGTTTCTGATAGAATTAGTTTACTAAACGGAGAATACTAACGTATTGTTTTTTATTTAAAAAAGTTTTTTTTACAATACAATTCATAGGGGGGGCTGTAAAATCAATACCAATATTTTAACTATATCTGTTTTAATATCTAATCTATTCTACTCCTGTGTACTCCAGTATCTGCCTCTAATATTCCTTTATGTTTCAGAAGGTTTCTTACCATCCTATCCTTTTCCTTATTAACATCCATAGCGCTCTCTGACTATTTTTGATAGCTCCTCATTTTTAATCTTTTCTGTATACAGTGTTTTCATCTTTCTCCTATGGCACTACTTAATGGCTTCAAACTTTTAATTTTTCGCTGTGTAAATTTTGCACTCGCATAGGGCCGTACTTCAAATACACACTTTTAAAAATACAACTCATTTATAATATATATGAGGATTAACTCAAAAGGTTTCTTTTGTACTTTCTTCGACATGAAATTGAAATATTTAGTTGTTTTGGAATTTCTGCTGTTGTACTTGACTATAATTAAACTTCTGACTGCTGTATTTTTTTATAGGCGTGAAGGTATTATAGGAGGATTTTTTAAAGGTCTATCAATGAACTGGATAAAAGGACCTATAGCAGTAGGAATAAGTTTCAGTACGTACGACGGTATCAAAGATTTACTTAGGAAAATTGTTAAAGGCTTAAAAAACAATCAATGGTATTATTCAGAATGCCGATGATGATGATACTGATATTATTTTTGCTATTTATTGACTAAGTTTTGTCGATCTTTACAATAGTTTATAATCAAGATAAATATATATACAGTTGTTATCTTTTTCTTTTAACTTATACAGTATGGAATGTTATTTATTTTTATAATAAATACTTTATGTTGTGTGTTCAATTTATTTTAATATACATAAAATTGATGTCTGTCTGTAAAGTCAAAATAACTGTCTTTTTTTAAGCTTGTATGTCCGATTTTTATGAGACTTTACAGACAGAGTACTTTTTAAGTTGTTTATTGGAAACAACAGTAATCGAAAATAGTTTCGTTTGGGCGAGTCGCGGCTAAAAGATTAACATACTATCAGGGATGTTGGATTCTTTAATGAATTTTGTCATTCTGAAAAATTTAATCAATAAAGAGATTTTAATTCCTAATTGAAAAAATTACTTGTTTTATTCCTACTTCACATAATTTAAATTATTGAATTTTATTCTTATTGAAGAATTTCAGACTTCCAAATATTTAAACTATTTGGAAACGAAAGGGGGATAATATCCTTTTTGAAATAAAGTTTTCATGGAGCTTGTGTACACTCCATTGGCAATGATAACTGAGGTATGACCTTTATAAAATAAATGCTCAATTTTATTGGTTGTTATGTTTTGTTATGTTTTATACATGTGCGCTTAACGCCGTACCTATATTATGTTCTATATACCCCAGTCAGTGTTTATAAGGGCAAATTTCCCGAGATATAAAAAAAATTAAATTACGATAAAAGACGAAACTGCTTAAAAAAAGTTTTTAAAAATGAAAAAAACCCAAGAACAGGGTATATCGATAAACGAACGGGCAGATTCTGTTTTTTTGCTATTTGGTCGCAGAATTCAAAAATTAGACATGTCGGTAAAATTAAAAGCAAAATTATTTCTTATCAGTGTAAGAGGTCCTAATAAAAAATAAATGAGGAGATAAAATGTTAAAATTAACTTCTTTTTGTTGATAGCTTACGTTGAAAGAATTCTTTTCTGCTTTAATAAACATAGAAGTTACTGTCTTCAAAATAAAACAATAAATATGGCAACGATGTTAGTACCTATTAAAATTTTTTTATTATTGTTTTTGTTATACTAAAATTGTTGGAACGTAATCAATAAATTGATTTTCCATGTTTTTTCTAAATTCTCAGTTGTACTTTTACGTATCTATACGCAGTATCTAATATTAATTCAAATTAATTAAAAAAACAAACGTTTTGTGCTATCCTAAAAGATAGAAGCCTGTTTGAAAACGAACAGTAAATAATATTTTCATTACTGAAAAAAGCAAATGTTTAAAATTAAAATTATTACTGTACGCTGTAGACAATAATTATTTTAGTAAAATAGNATCTAAAATGGTGAAAAAAAGCATAATTATTTATTTTATAAAGATACATAAGTATATAAATTAATCATTTATTAAACGTTCAAATTATTTTTATCAGTTTATCTTAACAAGTATTTATCAAAGAGCCTAATATTATCAATACTGCAATGTAAATATGGGCGAATGTGTAAATTTATTGCTGTAAATTGTTGTACATCGTTGCCGTTCAAAAAAGGTGTAATAAGTTTGTTTGATTCTGATCACGTGACTTCAGACTACAGCATTATTTAGAAATGGCTGTTGTGTGGTTGAGTTTGCAAAATGCAAAGATTATTAGGTTTTATATTTAAATAAATTGAAATATAGTTTATAAAACGAAGTATCAGACAAAATAGGAAACATATTGTTGTTACATTTAACGAGTCAGTGCCTAATTTTTCGCTTTATAATAGTTGATAGCATACCACGTACAGAAGGTAGGTAAGTTTGTTTGAACAAAACCATTTTTATCTTGCAACGCACTGATGTCCCGCTCCGAAATGACCTTGATCTTATGTTAATATAATTTTTTCATGTTTGCAAGTTTATTGATATTGTTGTTTCATTAATTTTTAGAAAGAACTAAATATTAATTATTAATTCGCCAATGTTTAAGGTTAGTTAGCTAATAGACATGGCTCTTTGGACAAAAGCACAGCAACTTCCCCCTGATAGTTTGCAACAGATTCGTGCAATATATGGGGACCATTTCCCTATTGAAGTAAGACATTATTTAGCCCACTGGATAGAAGAAAAGTTTTGGTAAGTTGAGGACATTTTTTGTCTGTTCATGTTAATGAAATAAGTTTTTTTTTCAGGTCTGATGTAGATCCTTCACCCGATAACCCTCAACATGAACAATATGTTGCAAATTTAATAAATCAACTTATTCAGGAAATTGAAAACAAAGCTGCTGTTGTTGCAGGTCAAGAATTTTTCCTAACTAAAATAAAATTAGCTGAGGCAGCTAAAGTATTCCGACAACGATACAGGTTAGGAAAATGCTTTTTTTCAAACTTTAATAGCTGATCATTTGCTTAGATTAATTGATATCAAATATGTTATTTACAACTAAGGTGTTTTGTTTATTTGTAGTTGCTATCTCATTTTTTTTGTTGTAATTTGAGTAATTCATATTGCAGTGGAAATCCTATGCAGCTGTTTAATTATGTTCGACAGTGCTTAGCAACTGAAATGCGTCTGGTGCAAGCTGTTAATGGTGAGGGTACAACTGGTTTGCCTAGTTTTATTGCAAACAGTTCGAGTGCAGAAGTAATGCATAAATTAGACATATTAAGGAACAGAACAAGGGTAAGGGCATACATTGTTAAAAAATGCATATCTTATCACATGATTCAGTGGAATAAGTTACTGATGATTAAAAATACCATGAAAATTCTACAAAGATACAAATTATTTTTAATTTGTTTTATCTATTGTAGGCAGTTGATAAGGAGTAATTATATTTTTTTATATAAAAGTGACTTGAGTGTATGTAAAAGGTGTAATTCTTAAAATAACTAACTTAGTTGCTTTAGAACTTTGTTAAATATGAAAACTATAAAGAATATATTTGAATTAGTGTTAGCATTTGCTCTTTTAAAAAAACAAATTGATAAGGGAAATACAAAAAAAAGATAAAAGGATTATTGTTTGCTGATTTTTGTGGGACATGTACTGTTGATACAAAG
>NW_020439053.1:396962-399542 GCF_000699045.2 Agrilus planipennis | reverse complement strand
AAGTACTTAACTTTTCACTTAGCAAGATCAGGACTTTTAATCTGCAAAATATTTTTAATTTATTTTAATTAGTTACAATTATTTATATATACTATTAATTTTTTTCCAGAAAATTTTCAAAAATGCATATCCCTTCCCGATAAGGGTACTAAGAGATATAGTGTACAATAACTGTGTTTTCTGTGTATTGCTATTTTTTAATACTTTTGCTAGTACATTTTATTGAAAAGTTTTTACCATTATGTTCTATAGGTGTGAAAGTTTAGCAGAATTAATATGGACAAATCGACAACAAATTAAAGAAGTTGATCGACTGAAGCAGAAACTCGCCTTGGATCCACCTGGTGT
Source organism: Agrilus planipennis (assembly GCF_000699045.2). NCBI lineage: Eukaryota > Metazoa > Arthropoda > Insecta > Coleoptera > Buprestidae > Agrilus > Agrilus planipennis. Next base: position 399,194 of record NW_020439053.1, on the reverse strand, counting down.
CAGAGACGCCCTTGCACAACTACTGTCTGAAATCACTCAATTACTTAGTTCTCTTGTTACATCGACTTTTATAATTGAAAAACAACCTCCACAAGTTATGAAAACAAACACAAGGTAGAGATAAACTGCTTAAAATTAAATAATTTTTTAAGTAAGGTCAGACACGCCTGCGAAGGCTGATTTTCTCGGTTTTCACGAAACATTCTTAAGACTTTTTTAAGCCAGAAAATCAGCTGCGAAGGCGTACTCATACGTCAATATATCCGTTTTTTCGGTTATAACTGCAAGAAATGATAATAGTGTCGCTAATTGTAATACTGATAAATAGAATTGTTAGTTGATACGACCACTAATATTTGCAATGGGGTCATATTTCTCAAATTGGAGTCACTGAACTGTTATTATTATGATACAAGTATTGGGTCATATGTTATTTATTATTTTATATTATTACATAATTTATTGTAAAAATCCTGACGGTTCGTACATTTCAATTTTTACAAAATTTCTTCAAACAAATAGACAAAAAATTTTAAAATAATGAAAACTAAAAAACAGTTCAACTTGAGTGGTTTATCTGTACTAAAAAGTATAATATTGAGACATATATGAGTTTGGTATGTTGTGAAAATTCGACCAATTTAATTACAAATCAAATATACATTTAACGTTTATACAATTGAATTAACAAGAACCTTTGGCACTTTAAAACAAATAAACATAATCGAAACAATTATAACGAATTCGGATATACTCTCATTTTCTCAGGCGGGCGGCTCTGGTTTATTTCCTGTTTTACTTTTTTTTTACTTTATGAGCAACATGTATATTGTACATGTTTTTATTTTGTGTACATTTATCGGTCGTATATATTGTGAAAACTACTAAATTTGTAGATATTCGGAAGTATTTTACTTTACCTATCAAAAAAAGGAGTCAAAGGATTTGTTATATGAGTATATATACTAGCTTTCATCCGTGACTTCGTCTGGTTGAATCATTTTTTGTTAATGTTAATTCTAATTATTTAGAATAAATTTAAATGTTATAACCGATAAACCATTATAAAAGTATCTCAGATTGCTCCTGGCAGTCTCCTGTTCATAAAATTCCATCAAATTCGGTTGAACCATTTCGATGATTAGCCCATATAGATAAACAAACAGATTTTTTAAATTTTTTTTTTGTCTGTAATATACAAACAATTACATTACTGCTTAGGAAAATGCAGTTATTTCAATATTATAGACAAACTAGATAAATTTTATTTATGTGTATTGAAAAATGTATGGTTATATGTACATTTACAAAACATCTATTAAGAAAGCTTGTAAATTACCGCAAAATCAAAGATACTGACGATCCATCTGTGTTACTAACGGCTGTTTTTAACACCTGTCTTTAACAGTTGTAAATAACTACATCACAATCCAGTTTCAGTGGTTGTGGGACCATTTTCTGATACAATGATCACATTACGCTTTTGGATAATATAGAAAAATAGTATGTATGTATTATATTTCATAGTGTTGTACACGTTTCTTCTAAGAAGATAAAAACACTTTTTCACGAATGATTATTTTGGAATTGCTCCCGCGAACTACTTTTAATTAATTTTGAATACGATTTGTACTGTTGTACTGGATGTTATCGTTTAATAGAATAATTCGTGGAAACCGTGAAGCATTTTTTTGTCATTATCTCAGTTTCGTTTTGTGCCTTTTTTCTTTGCTAGTATTCTGAGAATTATTCGATATTTAGACGAAAAGCAGATGAATTATAATATAGTCAAACGTAAATGCATATGTAAGCTACTTCTGTAATTCACAATAGTTAAGATGCTTTTTTGTTATTGTCAGCACTTTTTTGTTGTACTTTTTTATTCATGACTCGATTTCTAGTTTGTCCGTAAATAACACAAAATCCATTAGTACCATTATTTTTACTTTGAAATAATATTAATAATGATTTAGTTTTTGGCTTATACATATTATTAAAAGTATTGATTGAAAAACCGCTTTTTCGTTATAAATAATTAAAAACTACAAAATGATTCTTTATTGGGGGGAAGCCCCCTCTTTTAACCGAATTTCGCTAAATTTTATACACACTATTCCTCCAAAACTACTGCACGGATTTGTCTAAAATGGTTTATTAATTGTTCTGATGTATTCTTTCTCTACAATATATATAAAAGATTTATTTAAAAATTACTACGTTTACTTTTATTTT
>NW_020439053.1:383778-395768 GCF_000699045.2 Agrilus planipennis | reverse complement strand
TGTACTTAGTAAATGAATTGAATATTCTGACATTTTTATTTTGAATGTGTTTAATTTTTTGCATTATTTTAACATAATCTGAACATATAGTTGCAGTGGCTTTCGTAACATACTTTTTAATGTTGTTTTTTATTACTATTAATAATTTATTAATTTTTTAATTGTTTTTAGATTTACAGCAACAGTACGTTTACTTGTCGGCGGTAAATTAAACGTACATATGACACCTCCACAGGTAAAAGTCACAATTATTTCTGAAGCTCAAGCCAACATTCTCTTGAAGAATGACAAACTGGGAAAAAATGGAGATGCCAGTGGAGAAATATTAAATAATACAGGTACAATGGAGTATCAACAGGCAACACGGCAGTTGTCCGTTAGCTTTAGAAATATGCAGTTGAAGAAAATCAAAAGAGCCGAAAAGAAAGGAACAGAAAGTGTGATGGACGAGAAATTTTCACTACATTTCCAGTCACAGTTTAGTGTCGGAGGTGGCGAACTTGTCTTCCATGTCTGGACGCTCTCTTTACCTGTGGTCGTCATCGTACATGGCAATCAGGAACCGCATGCATGGGCTACCGTTACCTGGGACAATGCGTTTTCAGAACCTGGTCGGGTACCTTTTACTGTTCCTGACAAGGTAAGTGCCGATTCTATCAGAGATAAGACAAAGCTGCCATTTTTAAACTGCGAAATAAAATAGGATCATAAGCTTGCTTAAGAAATATAAATTGATACCCAATGTATTATTGTATCAAAAGTTACTTCAAATGAATAAATATCGTATGTCATACGCATATGCGCAAATGAAATTAATGTAAGAGGTGTATAGCAGTCAACTAAAAAGACCCCACATTCATATGCAACTACAACTGCCTTGCAACCCCTAAATCAGTGGTTTCCAACCTTTTCGTACCTGCGCCCCCCTTAAAAAAAAGTTGTTGCGCCCCCTTAATTTTTCTAACAATCTAATTTCATAAATACTCAACTGATATTATAATTTATGTAATGGGCTACAAAATAATATACAATATCATCTAAAATGGTGAAAAAAAGCATAATTATTTATTTTATAAAGATACATAAGTATATAAATTAATCATTTATTAAACGTTCAAATTATTTTTATCAGTTNTATTCGACTCTTTTGGTTTGTATTCGAAAATGATATTTTGGAAACAGCTGCATGCCCCCCTTGCAACAGTCTCGCGTCCCCCCAGGGAGGCGCGCCCCACAGGTTGGAAACCACTGCCCTAAATAGTTCAGTCTTATCTCAAACTATTTGGTTTAGCTCGTGATGCATGAGAAAAAATGGTGAAGCGCCTGCTATCAATCAGTCAGTTGCTTTGTTAATCTACAAATCACTTAACAATAGCAGTTAGTACTGTGCTAGGGTTTCTTTTTGTATATACTCACTAACCAATTTTCAAGGATCCTCTGTAATACGCGCTCCGTAATCAATAAATGTGAAAATGAAACTTGAACATTTAAGGTAATAAAAAAAAAATAAAAATGTGAATAATGTAATGCCTGGGAGTAAAAAAAAGTTCTAAAACTGAACTTCTTAAAATGATTTAAAAAGCTTACTTTATTACATATTTTCTCTTTGACATAGGTTCCGTGGAACAAAGTAGCAGAAACCCTATCCCTTAAGTTCAGAGCAGCAACGGGCCGACCGTTGACAGACGAAAATCTTTGTTTTCTTGCACAGAAGGCTTTCAGGGGAAATTTTACAGATAATAATCAACTTCTAAGTTGGGCACAGTTTTGTAAAGAACCACTGAATGAACGAAATTTTACCTTTTGGGAATGGTTTTATGCAGTTATGAAGTTGACTAGGGAACACCTTAGGGGACCTTGGATGGATAAGTAATACATTTTTTTATTGTTTAACGTTTATTTGAAACGAATTGAAAACAAGGCATTTTACTGATAATATTGCACAATGTACTGCTAGGTTGATACAGTTTTTATTTTATTCATTTTTTTACAGTGCCATACTGGGATTTATTCGCAAAAAGCAAGCAGAAGAAATGCTTCAAAATTGTCCAAATGGAACTTTCTTGTTAAGGTTTTCTGACAGCGAATTAGGTGGAATTACAATAGCTTGGGTTTCAGGTAGGTGTATTGAGTTTGTTTACATATTATCTATCCCACGAATTAATGATCTATCAGCCAACTTCATGTACACTATCGTTTCTTACATCGACTAATAAAAATAAAGACAGACATAGAAGAGCGTAGTGAACTATAAACGACATACGACTGTAGAGTATAATTTGATAAACATACCATTAAAAAAATATAGTGCTTTGCTCTACCAAACACCGCTGCTTTTTCCTTGGATGAATAATATGTATTTATTAGCTGCGTTTATGTATAACGACTTAATAATATTGTTTGGTTTTATAGAAAATCAAGAAGTGTTTATGCTCCAACCATTCACATCCAAAGACTTTGGAATTCGATCTCTTGCCGATCGTATTTCCGATTTAAATCATCTTGTTAATCTTTATCCAGATATTCCAAAGGATATTGCTTTCAACAAGTATTATACACCTTTCCAAGGTAAGTAAATTAACTGTAGTTTACTGTTTTCTTATAATTAAGTACTGTAATGGTTTACTATACTATAATGTTTTTTTAATATCGTGTTTTTAGTTTCATATTTATTAGAAACAATTTTGCATGGTACCTCCTACAGTTCAAATTGCGGGTCGTATATTAATGTCAAAATAGAGTTCAAATGTACCTTATAAATTCAAAATATTCATTTTTTATTATAGTATTTTAAAATAAACAGTAAAATAAGTTGTCGAAAATGTTTAATAATTAATATTTCAAAAGCAACATCTGCAAACAAATTTTTATTTACGGTAACTTAACATGGAATTTCTTTTGTGTGGTAAAATACCGTTTGATGATATGTTGTAGAATAAGTAAAATTTCTTTTGGACTAAATAGAAAGAAGAGACTGTGGTAAATATTAATTAAAAATTAAAAGGAATACTCACCCCTAATTACCACAAATAATTTTATCAGTCTCGCGTTGATAATGCCCACGTATGTAGTGGGCGAAACACGTGTCCGCTCATATAAAATTATTTGTGGAAATTAGGGGTGAGTATTCCTTTTAATTTTTAATTCTTTTGGACTGGTAAAATGTAATAATAAAACTAAAAACTTATCATCATGCTATTGAAATAAACAAAAATAACTTATAAAGGTACTCTTGCTAGTAAGCAATAAACTAAAATTAGTCAAACACAAAAAGAGTGATGTTTGTTAAATAAATTGTTCTCAAATTAAATGTATGTTTAAAAGAGCATGTAGGTAGTCTGAAAAACTCAAAATGTTCGACAGGCCTGTATAGTAGAACACTGCATTACAAATGTTAACGAACATGAAAATATCCTAAAATTACTACATATGTAGGTGCACCCTTAAACAACAAAAAATTTACAGTACTACCAAACTCTTAAAAACTCTTCCAGCAGTTAAAATCCTGTTAATAATGATAAAGAAACTTTTACTTTCAGTAACACTTTTACTTATATACATATAATTGAGTTTTTTTTATGTGTATGCCCCACCCCTTAGCTTAAGTATAAAAGTCCTTACTTTAATTTGATTTTAGTTATATTTTTTGTGTTCTTGAAAATGACCAATTTGTTCGAAACAATTAAATGAATTAATGTATTACCTGCAGGTTTTTTATTTTGTGTTTATCTTTGTACATGTATTGATTAACAAATTTGTTTAAGTAGATAGTCAACCAACTACAAGCAACGGTTATGTGAGGCCACTGTTAGTAACACAAATACCGGGTTGGAACGGTCCGGCGTCCGTAAGTTACCCGAACACACCCCAACATTCGTTCTTACAGTCACCCGATCCAGGCAGAGATACTCCATCCGTTGCCAGCAGGTAAGGCATGTTTTTTTCTGTAGGTTCGGTAAACAAGATGCACAATTTTTTCATCGACAATGTAAATAAGTCAGTTTATGACGTAGGTATGGAAATTACGGCGCTAACGTCTGCTAATATGAACTTTCCACGTGCTCCGTTTTGTTTTTAAATAAAAAAGTAAAATTAAACTTAAGTAAAAACGAACACAGAGATACGACTATAAAATGCATTTAGAAACGAGAATATTGTTATATTTTTGGATAAATTTTTTGGGCAGTTATAAATGATTGACTAGTTATTGATTGGACCAATTCGTACTACTTTAAACAATGATTTGTTTATAGATTTGTCCACTTCCTAATAACAATGTTATACTTTTGTAATGTTTTTCTATTCAGTGCTTTATATAAAATTAGTGATATTCTACATNAAAAAATTATGTTCTCAAATTTTGGCTTTGTACTTAAACAAACTTTTTTTAGAATCATTTTATTTAAATAACGTAAAGCATGCCATAAACTTTCTAAGGAAAATAAATAAAACATTTATGTAATAAAGTGAAATTATATGAAATAATGGTAAGGAATAAATGAAAGTTCAAAATGTTGAGTTTTAAACATAATTCTTGTATGAGTAAATGACTTGATGAACTGTAATTTTGAAACTTGAGTTATCAAGTGCTATTTTATGTAAATGTAATTGTTTTTGGGATTCATGTGCCTGTTGTGTACCAATGAATATTTTATATAAAATGTGGATTGTGATATCTTTAAAGAAAATTTTTATTAAGGTGACTGTTTACGTAGAGTATGGAATTTTGAAATGTCAAATCAGTCAGTTATAAACCTAGAATATAATTAATATTTACTATTAACTAATATAGTGCCATAATATTTTGCTCACTCGTTACACAGACAATGAAATTCTGAGCACTTCTCCGTCAATTAGGGCCTTAAAACACTGTTACAAATTGTAGTGTATATAAAAATTAATGATTATTATGTGCAAGTTTTATTGTCAGTTTAGGTGCTACCTGTTAAGCAACATTGAAATGGCTGTACATCATAAGAAACAATCTATATTAAGTATTGCTTAAATCATTTTTTTTAACATGGTGCTTTACATGTGATTAAGAAAAATACTGATTTCTATTAGTCGTTTTGTTTTTCAATATTCAACGACATAGTGTATTCAATCATTATTAAAAATTTGTTAGTTTATTTTCTATCAAATGATAGAAACTGCTGCAAAACAGACATGACCAGACATATTGCAACCTTTTATGTTTATTGCTTGTTTAGTTTATTTGCTTTTTGTTTTTCATTCTTACGCTTACATAAACGTATCATTTTTCCTGACTTTGTAGTGTCTCGTTGGGTCCCTTCTTCCGTTTTTCTGTTTTTATTAATTTTTTAAGTCATGTTGGCTTGTCTGTGTTGCAGTATCTGATGTCTGGTTATGTCTGTGCAGTTACACCGGATCAGTGGCGACGCCCGCGGCCGGCACTGGACAAGGAGTTGACTACTTGGACCAATTAGACGAATGCAACATCGATATAAACGGCCTCGTCAATCTGAGCGAACTCATGCAAGACTACAGACAATAATTGTTCATATTTTGGGGAGTGGATTCGGCCTTGGCACTGTTGTTTGGCTGTCAATGTCGTTACCAAGTATTTCTCACCCGAGTTTACACTCAGCGAACACTTGGTTGTCGAATTGTGTAACTATTTGTCAGCACGTGATGCACGCACACTACATGCACGCGATATGTCTGGTATTTTTTTTTTATTTTGGTTTTATGTAAAGATTTTGGAAATGTTACTGTAGGTCTCTTGAAGGCGATGTGAGCTGAACGTTTCTTCTCTTGATGTGCAGTTGTGGAGAAATTATGTGATTTGTAAGTACATAGTAATTTTTAGTAAGAAACGAGATTGCATGTTAAACGTTTAGTAAGGTCAAAAACAATCATAACATTTTCTTTTTTAAAACAAAATTATGTGTTAAGCTATTTAGTTGTTTAATTATTGTTTTAAATATAAATCTTAAGTCTATTAAAATTGTTGATAAAGAAGTCAATGTAAAAACCATGGTGCTTTAAATGAAAGCAACAATTAAGTGAGAGTAATCAGATGGAAAAATATCGTAGTATTTCTGTGAAATCAGCTATTACTTTTTTATATTGACTCGCTTACAAATTTACCACAAATGAATTAATTGATTTCAGAAAACATAATCTATAAAAAGAACATTGAAATAGCCAGATAGCTATAGATTACTGTATTATAATTTATTTCATTGCGTCCAAAAAAATCGAATTACGATACATGTATTTGCATTTTTGACAATCGAAAAAGCTAATAAAAAAATTTTAGTAATTGTTAATATTTAGTAAATTTTATAACATATCAAGTAATTTTTGTCATGGTTTATTTTACAAAAATTAGTTTAGATGCAAGTGCATAGAAATTGAACTTTTATCGCATTTGCTGTTTATTTATGTACAGTTTTAAGTTAAATAGTAAGGCAATTTTGACTACATATTACTTTTGTAATGCTACGTTACATTTATTGAATATCATGATCTCTGTTATTAATTGCATTTCGGCTCAAAATAAGACCTACAGTGTTGTAATTTTTGTTTATAAGCTTAAAAAAAATTAATGTCTTAGGTTGTTAACTATTTGCATGTCATTAAATTAAGTCCGGCATGTTAGTTTTAATTCCTGTTAAATGATTAATTCACTGAAAAAATATAGCCTGTAAAAACAGCTACATATTCTTTTACAAAACATAGAGCAAGTATATACATACTTCTATTTTTGAAAAATTAATTTTTACACAATAGGAGGAATTAGTCTGTTTTTGTGCAATATCATCTAATTCTACTCTTATGTGATGCTAGAAGTATCAACTACTTTTTTTTTACTTTTAAGTGAAGGTTTTTAATGTTTCTTAATTATACATTCATTAAATTAATTAAGTACTTGATAATTGCATGTTTCAAATAGGTGGAAGCACTTCGCATGCGTTTTAAAAAAATGTCTATAAAATGGTTGTTTAATAAAATAAAATAAATAAAAACTAATTTTATTACATTTAAAAAAAATTATGTTCTCAAATTTTGGCTTTGTACTTAACCAAACTTTTTTTAGAATCATTTTATTTAAATAACGTAAAGCATGCCATAAACTTTCTAAGGAAAATAAATAAAACATTTATGTAATAAAGTGAAATTATATGAAATAATGGTAAGGAATAAATGAAAGTTCAAAATGTTGAGTTTTAAACATAATTCTTGTATGAGTAAATGACTTGATGAACTGTAATTTTGAAACTTGAGTTATCAAGTGCTATTTTATGTAAATGTAATTGTTTTTGGGATTCATGTGCCTGTTGTGTACCAATGAATATTTTATATAAAATGTGGATTGTGATATCTTTAAAGAAAATTTTTATTAAGGTGACTGTTTACGTAGAGTATGGAATTTTGAAATGTCAAATCAGTCAGTTATAAACCTAGAATATAATTAATATTTACTATTAACTAATATAGTGCCATAATATTTTGCTCACTCGTTACACAGACAATGAAATTCTGAGCACTTCTCCGTCAATTAGGGCCTTAAAACACTGTTACAAATTGTAGTGTATATAAAAATTAATGATTATTATGTGCAAGTTTTATTGTCAGTTTAGGTGCTACCTGTTAAGCAACATTGAAATGGCTGTACATTGTGTATTGCAATTTTAAGTACAATATTTTTTGTTTTAACAAGTTGTGCTTTTTCTTTTACACTATATATGTTTCATATTATTGTTTATTGGTCAAATAAAGTTGGAAAAATAAGATCAATATTGTTTATTACTTAGATTTTTCTTTCTTTAAATTAAATTATGATAGATTTACTTGATTGCTCTAAGCTACAACATATTATTTCCGATAAAACGGATGAAGACTAATGAAGTCGAATTTCCGCCCCAAAATGAAGAAAAATTATATTGGAAGAATATGTACTCTATACATTTTCTGTTAATAGACTGCTTGCCTGATAAAGTAGAATTGTAAGAAAGAAAAAATGATGTATTAATTTTCTTTATAGTACGTTAAATTAGGTTGATGTGACTATCTATAAATACAAATATTTAGTCCTGTTTTATGTAAATCAGATACTATATAAGAAGCAACTTATCTTTTTTTTAAGTAAAGTTCCCTTCAGTGTAGAACATACATAAAAAATAAGTTGCTTCTGACTTGTGCTCTATGTGAAATACGAAATGTAAGATAATTTTCAGTAAAATCATGTATCAACCTAATTTATCTCGCTATAACAATAATCATAATTATAATTTATTGACCAAAACATCTTACAATATTTTAGCAAGACTTATTTTTCATTTAGCATAATAGAGATGTGGACAAGTAGTTATACGGAAAGTAGTTAAAGCCGCAGGTATTAGCCTCAATACACATAAACAATAATTACTAGATCTTTGAAACAAATAACAAGTATATATACAAAATTTTGTTATTAGGCAGATAATCTACTAACAGAAAATGTATAAATATGTCCTTTATATCATGACTGAATTGAGATTTATTGATCGTCGCCCTTTAGTGTAATTTAATAAACTAATAAACCAAATCTGGAATTTCAAAAATTTGCAATAGTAGAAGAGAAATTAGTGAAGAAATTAAAGTGGTTTTATGGAACAAAAAATTGCTTGCATAAAATGATTTTTTGTTATTAATATTTATTTCATTTTTTAAATTTGAAAATATGTAACTTATTAAAAATATGTACTTAGTAAATGAATTGAATGTTCTGTTCATTAAAAAATTAAAAGTCAATTGACCTCGTCCAAGTAAGTTTATCAACAGTAATAACGGTTTGATTTAAATACGATGTGAACTTATTTTAATTTTTTATCATCATTGTGCTGCATTTTATGTCGATGTAGTTATAAGGTATAGTAAAAACTATCTTTTTGAAAATTAATTTTGATGTTTAATACTGTTATAAAATAGTAATGCACTTTATCAGGCCACTGCATTTTTTTAAGATAACATTATCACTGAAGGTCTAGCATGTTTGAAAATTTTCCAAAACCGATAAGTTATGTATTTAATGAAGGATGTTGCAGATATATGAATTTTTAATTATTTTGCAAAGTAACATGAAATGAAAGAAACTGATTACAATAGCCATAAAACATGCATTTGCTGTTATTTCAAAAAAATTTCATGTTTCATTGAAAATGTCCTCGAGGTTTTTAATGTAAAAGATTTTATGTATGTCAATATTTCAGAAGCTTGAACACCATCAAGTGAACCAATTAAAGACAATTAAAAAATAGATTTTTATTTTTATATGAATTTAATGTTAATAATGAAACAATAGGCAAACAGGCGACTAATTTGTTGCGTTATTCAAATAGAAAATCTGATATTTCCATTTTCAAAAACATCAACAACGATTTTGAAAGTGTATTATTAATTCATTTCCTACTTAATTGCTTTTTAGATTTATACAATCACGTCTTTACAAACTACTTCCTTCGCTACGAAGAAATGTAGGACTAAGATATATAATAACAACAATAAAGTATTTAAATATTTACATGAACAATTTGAAACAAAAAAAATCAACTAAATATCACCATCGAACAAGTTCCTTATATTCATCATTAACAGAAATTCTTTTAATTGTTTCATAACCCAAAATTATACTAAAACTGAATGTAGCTGATTGAACAAGACGAGCACTGAGACCTTTTGTGAACATTTGTAAACGTTCTTCTCGCCATAAATCCCTAAATGCTCTACTCATCGAGTTCAACCTTTGTACTTGAAGCCTTGCTCTAACAATGTCTAGTGGATTTGTAAGAATAGTTGTTGTAAATCCCCCCAGAGTTCCTGCCACAGTTTGGATCAATAATTGAGAGAACCATGATGGTAAAATCGCATACAATTCATCTAAACAATGCTGAATTAATAAAGTTATCTGGATTAGATATGATATTACCTTGGTAAAAGTGATAAAATGCCCACCACAATGCAGAGTTCGGAACATAAGCAGCCAAACTTGCTCCATAGCCTCGATAAAAACCTGCTATACCATCAGCTTGAAATATTTGCCTAGCAATTTCAGTTGTAACAGCGAACTTTCCTTTCCTTGCAACATCATCACTTACATGCAGAAAATGCTGCAAAGCATTTCCTGTTAATTAATTACAGTATTTTATTTTTAATATATCATTGAATTTACCTGATAGTCACTTTTAGGACATCCAAGCATCATCAAATGTTGGCTTATAACATCAAAAGGTACAATGATTGTTTGTGAAACCAGTGATGCAAATCCTCCAGCAACCAATGCTTTAAACTTTGAGTTAACTTCTTTCCTAGATAGTACATGACGAACTCCTTCATAAGTTGAAATATAAAAAACTCCTAANTAATCTTTATCCAGATATTCCAAAGGATATTGCTTTCAACAAGTATTATACACCTTTCCAAGGTAAGTAAATTAACTGTAGTTTACTGTTTTCTTATAATTAAGTACTGTAATGGTTTACTATACTATAATGTTTTTTTAATATCGTGTTTTTAGTTTCAAAATAATAAAATTTATAATCAAATTGTCATTTATACGTTTACTGGCTGACAGAAAAATCAGTTAAATTTAGGCAAAACCCACCTAATGGCGTAGCTGAGTATATTTATTGCATATTTTGCATTGAATTTGTTTACATAGAGTTGTTTTACATTGATAGATACTGGATCCTGTCATTTCACAGTTTAGATTCAAAGCTAAAAATAAAGATAATGTTGCAATTGTACACATACGAGCATTTATAATTACAATGTTTATTATTTCTAATTTTACGATAGCAGACAGTGTACTCCTAATTAAATTAATAATTTCATTATTTTTTATTTCTTTAGGAGCAGGCCGAAGATTTGCGAAGAATGGAACAAGAGCAGGAAGCGTTTGCGTTACAGTATCACGAGTGCACGAAAATAAACGGTAATTATTCTTATTCAAACTATCGACGATGCATAGGTACTTAATAAAACATATTATTTTTAATGTAATGGACACTCAATAGGGTGCCGAGAAAACAACAATTATTCACGTTATCGTTTTGTTCACGTTAAGGACAAATAACTGTGCCAAAGCTATTTTGCTCTATTTTAGCTACTTTTTGGTTGTTCTCGTCTTATAATTTCAAATGATTTTATTCTTGGATCCCCTGCTTCCAATAGAATAAGTTATTTTGAAATTTTCGTTGCATTTTTATTTTAATTTTATTTTTTTAATTCAAATTTAACTGCGACAGTATTTTATTTATTTATTTATTTGATCCCTTATTTTTAATTATTCATTTGCGCTTAAAAGACGGTAATCATTTTTTCTATATAAGGGTAAATTAGTATTTGTTAAAGCTTAATCTATTAAAACATTTATTTCTAGCAACAATTCAACATTTATCGACACAACCCGCAAATCAACAGGAAGCGCAAGCAAATCTTCAGAAACTTACGAGACAGAAGGAAATTATGGAACAGTTATTAAATCAAAAGGTATGTGACAAGTTTGAGATTTGAGACAAATCTTCTTAAAAACTACTTCCTTTTTTAAGATCGCAGGACTGATGCAGTTAAGATTGGCTTTAGGAGACAAATTACAAGAAACTTTTACATTAATCAACACCCTTCAGGCTCAAGTTCTAGATGAAGAATTAATACGTTGGAAAAGGGACCAACAATTGGCAGGAAATGGGTCCGTTTTTAACAGTAACTTGGACACAATTCAGGAATGGTAATTAACAACAATTCTTTAATTCTTATATGCTAAATCTTAAAGTTGCTGTTTAGTTAACTTGGAGATTTACTGAAATTTATACAATCTGAATTGCATTAATTAAAATTAGATGCAGATAACTACCAAACCTGTACTTGTTGATTATTTTTCTTTTGAAATAAAACACTTGAAAAAAAAATTATGAAACGAATTTGTCAAGATTCAATATAAATATATTTAGTGAAAGTTATTTTTCAAGTGTTTTATTTCAAAA
>NW_020439053.1:379867-382040 GCF_000699045.2 Agrilus planipennis | reverse complement strand
ACCCCTCCTAACTCCTGTTTCTGCCTCTAATATGTCTCTGACTAGACCTTCATGCCTGAGAAGGTGTCCTACCAACCTATCTCGCCTATTTTTTATTGTCTTCCATACAGTCCTCTGTTCTCCTATTCTTTCCAATACTATATATTAAAAGATTTATTTAAAAATTACTACGTTTACTTTTATTTTTAAGATATTTTTCATTGATAAAACTGTTGCTAATTGTTAAATGTAACATTACCTTAAAATAACAATTCAGTTTCGCTCCATTTTGTCCATTCGGACCAGTTTTCGCCGAGAAAAGTAAAAAAACCCCTCTCTACAAATTATGAATAGCAGAATGTGATGTCTCACTAAAATTATAAACAATAAAGGGGACTAGTTCTCCTACTTTTGTGCTAAAGCGTATACCGGCAATGAGAAATTGTTACAAGTACGTATTTTAATCATGCCGTTTCTTATCAAGTACTTAACTTTTCACTTAGCAAGATCAGGACTTTTAATCTGCAAAATATTTTTAATTTATTTTAATTAGTTACAATTATTTATATATACTATTAATTTTTTTCCAGAAAATTTTCAAAAATGCATATCCCTTCCCGATAAGGGTACTAAGAGATATAGTGTACAATAACTGTGTTTTCTGTGTATTGCTATTTTTTAATACTTTTGCTAGTACATTTTATTGAAAAGTTTTTACCATTATGTTCTATAGGTGTGAAAGTTTAGCAGAATTAATATGGACAAATCGACAACAAATTAAAGAAGTTGATCGACTGAAGCAGAAACTCGCCTTGGATCCACCTGGTGTCAGAGACGCCCTTGCACAACTACTGTCTGAAATCACTCAATTACTTAGTTCTCTTGTTACATCGACTTTTATAATTGAAAAACAACCTCCACAAGTTATGAAAACAAACACAAGGTAGAGATAAACTGCTTAAAATTAAATAATTTTTTAAGTAAGGTCAGACACGCCTGCGAAGGCTGATTTTCTCGGTTTTCACGAAACATTCTTAAGACTTTTTTAAGCCAGAAAATCAGCTGCGAAGGCGTACTCATACGTCAATATATCCGTTTTTTCGGTTATAACTGCAAGAAATGATAATAGTGTCGCTAATTGTAATACTGATAAATAGAATTGTTAGTTATTATTCATTTGCGCTTAAAAGACGGTAATCATTTTTTCTATATAAGGGTAAATTAGTATTTGTTAAAGCTTAATCTATTAAAACATTTATTTCTAGCAACAATTCAACATTTATCGACACAACCCGCAAATCAACAGGAAGCGCAAGCAAATCTTCAGAAACTTACGAGACAGAAGGAAATTATGGAACAGTTATTAAATCAAAAGGTATGTGACAAGTTTGAGATTTGAGACAAATCTTCTTAAAAACTACTTCCTTTTTTAAGATCGCAGGACTGATGCAGTTAAGATTGGCTTTAGGAGACAAATTACAAGAAACTTTTACATTAATCAACACCCTTCAGGCTCAAGTTCTAGATGAAGAATTAATACGTTGGAAAAGGGACCAACAATTGGCAGGAAATGGGTCCGTTTTTAACAGTAACTTGGACACAATTCAGGAATGGTAATTAACAACAATTCTTTAATTCTTATATGCTAAATCTTAAAGTTGCTGTTTAGTTAACTTGGAGATTTACTGAAATTTATACAATCTGAATTGCATTAATTAAAATTAGATGCAGATAACTACCAAACCTGTACTTGTTGATTATTTTTCTTTTGAAATAAAACACTTGAAAAAAAAATTATGAAACGAATTTGTCAAGATTCAATATAAATATATTTAGTGAAAGTTATTTTTCAAGTGTTTTATTTCAAAAGAAAAATAATCAATCTTCATTAACGACATACCCAAGTTCAAAAACGACAAAACCTCCCAAATTTTCCAGTTTGCAGACGACCCAGCCATAATCCAAACTAGCAGGAACCTCGAAGACGCAAAAAACAAAATGGAGATAAACCTAACAGAAATTTCTAAATACGCGAAAAGATGGAAAATCAAAATAAACGAAAACAAAACAGAAGTCATATGCTTCCACAACAAAAATCCGCTTAGAAACTACGTAAAGTTCAACAACAAATCAATCAAAATCAAAAACCAAGTGACTTACCCAGGAGTAACGTTGGATTGGAAACTAAACTTCC
>NW_020439053.1:352454-379753 GCF_000699045.2 Agrilus planipennis | reverse complement strand
AAAAAATAATTATTTATTATAAGAAATAATAATTTTCGCGGCGAAGATTGTGGATTACGTATACCTATTTTGCTGATTAATTTTTTTGACACCTATTCGACTTTTTTGGTTTGTATTCGAAAATGATATTTTGGAAACAGCTGCATGCCCCCCTTGCAACAGTCTCGCGTCCCCCCAGGGAGGCGCGCCCCACAGGTTGGAAACCACTGCCCTAAATAGTTCAGTCTTATCTCAAACTATTTGGTTTAGCTCGTGATGCATGAGAAAAAATGGTGAAGCGCCTGCTATCAATCAGTCAGTTGCTTTGTTAATCTACAAATCACTTAACAATAGCAGTTAGTACTGTGCTAGGGTTTCTTTTTGTATATACTCACTAACCAATTTTCAAGGATCCTCTGTAATACGCGCTCCGTAATCAATAAATGTGAAAATGAAACTTGAACATTTAAGGTAATAAAAAAAAAATAAAAATGTGAATAATGTAATGCCTGGGAGTAAAAAAAAGTTCTAAAACTGAACTTCTTAAAATGATTTAAAAAGCTTACTTTATTACATATTTTCTCTTTGACATAGGTTCCGTGGAACAAAGTAGCAGAAACCCTATCCCTTAAGTTCAGAGCAGCAACGGGCCGACCGTTGACAGACGAAAATCTTTGTTTTCTTGCACAGAAGGCTTTCAGGGGAAATTTTACAGATAATAATCAACTTCTAAGTTGGGCACAGTTTTGTAAAGAACCACTGAATGAACGAAATTTTACCTTTTGGGAATGGTTTTATGCAGTTATGAAGTTGACTAGGGAACACCTTAGGGGACCTTGGATGGATAAGTAATACATTTTTTTATTGTTTAACGTTTATTTGAAACGAATTGAAAACAAGGCATTTTACTGATAATATTGCACAATGTACTGCTAGGTTGATACAGTTTTTATTTTATTCATTTTTTTACAGTGCCATACTGGGATTTATTCGCAAAAAGCAAGCAGAAGAAATGCTTCAAAATTGTCCAAATGGAACTTTCTTGTTAAGGTTTTCTGACAGCGAATTAGGTGGAATTACAATAGCTTGGGTTTCAGGTAGGTGTATTGAGTTTGTTTACATATTATCTATCCCACGAATTAATGATCTATCAGCCAACTTCATGTACACTATCGTTTCTTACATCGACTAATAAAAATAAAGACAGACATAGAAGAGCGTAGTGAACTATAAACGACATACGACTGTAGAGTATAATTTGATAAACATACCATTAAAAAAATATAGTGCTTTGCTCTACCAAACACCGCTGCTTTTTCCTTGGATGAATAATATGTATTTATTAGCTGCGTTTATGTATAACGACTTAATAATATTGTTTGGTTTTATAGAAAATCAAGAAGTGTTTATGCTCCAACCATTCACATCCAAAGACTTTGGAATTCGATCTCTTGCCGATCGTATTTCCGATTTAAATCATCTTGTTAATCTTTATCCAGATATTCCAAAGGATATTGCTTTCAACAAGTATTATACACCTTTCCAAGGTAAGTAAATTAACTGTAGTTTACTGTTTTCTTATAATTAAGTACTGTAATGGTTTACTATACTATAATGTTTTTTTAATATCGTGTTTTTAGTTTCATATTTATTAGAAACAATTTTGCATGGTACCTCCTACAGTTCAAATTGCGGGTCGTATATTAATGTCAAAATAGAGTTCAAATGTACCTTATAAATTCAAAATATTCATTTTTTATTATAGTATTTTAAAATAAACAGTAAAATAAGTTGTCGAAAATGTTTAATAATTAATATTTCAAAAGCAACATCTGCAAACAAATTTTTATTTACGGTAACTTAACATGGAATTTCTTTTGTGTGGTAAAATACCGTTTGATGATATGTTGTAGAATAAGTAAAATTTCTTTTGGACTAAATAGAAAGAAGAGACTGTGGTAAATATTAATTAAAAATTAAAAGGAATACTCACCCCTAATTACCACAAATAATTTTATCAGTCTCGCGTTGATAATGCCCACGTATGTAGTGGGCGAAACACGTGTCCGCTCATATAAAATTATTTGTGGAAATTAGGGGTGAGTATTCCTTTTAATTTTTAATTCTTTTGGACTGGTAAAATGTAATAATAAAACTAAAAACTTATCATCATGCTATTGAAATAAACAAAAATAACTTATAAAGGTACTCTTGCTAGTAAGCAATAAACTAAAATTAGTCAAACACAAAAAGAGTGATGTTTGTTAAATAAATTGTTCTCAAATTAAATGTATGTTTAAAAGAGCATGTAGGTAGTCTGAAAAACTCAAAATGTTCGACAGGCCTGTATAGTAGAACACTGCATTACAAATGTTAACGAACATGAAAATATCCTAAAATTACTACATATGTAGGTGCACCCTTAAACAACAAAAAATTTACAGTACTACCAAACTCTTAAAAACTCTTCCAGCAGTTAAAATCCTGTTAATAATGATAAAGAAACTTTTACTTTCAGTAACACTTTTACTTATATACATATAATTGAGTTTTTTTTATGTGTATGCCCCACCCCTTAGCTTAAGTATAAAAGTCCTTACTTTAATTTGATTTTAGTTATATTTTTTGTGTTCTTGAAAATGACCAATTTGTTCGAAACAATTAAATGAATTAATGTATTACCTGCAGGTTTTTTATTTTGTGTTTATCTTTGTACATGTATTGATTAACAAATTTGTTTAAGTAGATAGTCAACCAACTACAAGCAACGGTTATGTGAGGCCACTGTTAGTAACACAAATACCGGGTTGGAACGGTCCGGCGTCCGTAAGTTACCCGAACACACCCCAACATTCGTTCTTACAGTCACCCGATCCAGGCAGAGATACTCCATCCGTTGCCAGCAGGTAAGGCATGTTTTTTTCTGTAGGTTCGGTAAACAAGATGCACAATTTTTTCATCGACAATGTAAATAAGTCAGTTTATGACGTAGGTATGGAAATTACGGCGCTAACGTCTGCTAATATGAACTTTCCACGTGCTCCGTTTTGTTTTTAAATAAAAAAGTAAAATTAAACTTAAGTAAAAACGAACACAGAGATACGACTATAAAATGCATTTAGAAACGAGAATATTGTTATATTTTTGGATAAATTNTCCTTCATAAGTTGAAATATAAAAAACTCCTAAAAGATGTCATTTAAGTGTTAGTCTTACTTAAATGTAGTTGTACATTACCACTAACTATTTGCACAGAAGACACCCAAAATCCCCTGTAAAGTCCAGAGAAACCTTCATATTTAAAAATTTTATAATATGCATCAAATGTTCCTAAAAATACATATATAAAGAAATATTATAGGCGTTTTATATATCTCTACTGACCTGAATAAACATCATTATGTTTCTGAATTTGTAATCGAGTCTTAATTAACGTGAGAGGGTACAATGCACAACGAACTGAGAAGGAGCTTAACATAGACAATGGGACAAATTTTGTTTTGTCCATCATGTCCCATTCTATAGTTTTTAAAAACTGAGGTGGAGGAGACTCTACCATATCGAATTTTTCTAAACGTATAATTTAAAACACTCAACTGTTACAGTATACCATCTTTTTAGGTTAGGAATATCAGAGTTAAAGACTACAATAATGCGATATTTACACTACCATAACACTTTTCCTTGTTCATTTTTTTTAGATAAACTAACTTTTAATGAGAGACATTATTAAAAACAAAAAATGTTTAAGCATAATACTACAGTTCTAGGTTGAAATTGACGTTTGTAATATTATTAACGTCATTGGGTATTTTTTTACTTTTTTAATTAATAAAATCATAGACAAATTAAATCAAAAATGACGTAATATTTTTCATGTGATTTCATGGCAGCCAACGCAAATACAAATTTTTACTGAAAGAAAAGGAGTGTTCATAAAAGTATCACTTCATTTACTCCTTTGAAAGTACCATTTTTCATGATCTTTAATGTAAACATTAAACAAACTTTGTGTTAATTATTTAAGATTGAGCTCGCCTGATTCTGGCATTATAACTACCTATAATATAAGTATAGTATATAGCTAATGCATCATTTTAGTGTTTTCATCCCAATTACAAACCGAATTCCTTATTATTTTCTGAAAAATTTCTTTATATTTTATTGTTCTGGGGTTTTATTTAAATTTTGAATGTTTCTATAATGTGTACGAAAAATAAAAATAAATGGATTTACATTTTATACTACTTGAATGACATTTACATATTATGTGAAGTTTTTGTATCTTGGAAATTTTGGTAAATATATCGTTTGCTTAAAATTATAAGGATCTATGTTACAAACGAACTTTAGAAAAATGCATTTAAAGTTTAACTGTGATTCAACTATGGTACCTCTAACGGTAATTTATTGTTAATATGCCTCTTTCTGCTAATTTTAAGAAACAGATTAGCTAATTTTTTGAAAATGATGCAAAACAAACAAAGAACCTTGATAGAAACATAGTGTCTCATGACATATAAGATATAACTAACTAACTATAATTCTAATTTTCTTAAATTTGTAACATTCCAAGCAAGCGATAGGCATATAAAAATGTCAACGTTTTCTGATTCGGTTTACAATAACTGGGTAATTAATAATAATAATGATTAAAATAATAATAAATGAGCACACATTCTTTATTTGTACAATTTCAATAAATAGCCGCTTGTAGGTATTATATTTCAATTATTGACATTTTAGATGGGAGCATATTGACTCTGGCTTATTCTTTTCAATTAATTAACTGTTAAAAATTCCTTTAGATTTCAACTTTAATATTTTTAACAATTTACGCGTTGATATGTATCTACATATATCTATAGATATGCAGTTATAAAAATGTTAGAAAGTGTTATTTGTACAATTGAATGTTTTAAAAATGATAAAATCAATGAAAATAATACAATATTACTAAGCTTCAGTCGGAGCTGGTGTTTCGGGGGATTCAGCTGTTTCTCCTTCCGTTGCTCCTTCATCTCCTTCACCTCCTTCGTTTTCGCCTTCAGTCGCCGGAGCTTCGTCCGTTCCAGCTTCAGCTGGCATTTCTGACCCTGCTTCGCCTTCTCCTTCTCCTTCACCGGCTCCTTCGCCTTCACCTTCACCTTCGGGGGATACTTGTGCTTGACCCTCATCACCTGCCGCAGCCTCCGCTTCGCCACCTTCAGCGGGTTTCTCACCCTCAGGAGCGGCTTCTGCTGCAGCGCCTTCCATAACTGGGGATGCAGGTGGTGCCGCTGAAGCTGCTTCTCCCTCTCCTTCACCTAATTCCAGTTTTTCTTTTTCTTCTTCTTCTTCTTTTGATGGCCGTTTCTCCTTTTCTGAAAGTCTCGAAATGCCGGGTATTGGTAAAAATAGGCGATATTCATTCGGCATCTCATCATCCCCATAAAGTCTGTCGGCAAAGTAAATTCGGCGAATTCTAATGTTGGCATGAATTTGAACTCTCATAGTTTCGATGTAGGTAGACCCTAAAGATAAGAGAAATCTACAAATCATTGTTATGTTCTGAACTAGTTTAAGGTTGATTGCAATTTCAACCATATTTTTTGTCAGTATTCTTCATTTCAATAAGCTGAAGAACAGTTTTTGATTCAGGAGTTGCAGCTTGAGTTTATAAGTGTGTGTTATTGTTATACAATGCTTGAGCATCACAAAAAAAAATCAATCATATTGAAGTGATCTTACCGTAAGCTCTACGTGTAAAGTCCGCCAAGTTGAATTGGACTTGATTCCAACCACTGCTGAGCCCAATGGGCATTGTAGTGCAGAAGGGTCTCACTTTTGTAGTCGATTGAAAATTTGAAACTCGAAATCGTCGGTGCATGTCTTTATCATCTGCGAAAATGTTTTCAATGATGGAAACCCTTGTTATATGAAATAGAAAAAAATGTATCTATACTGAAACCCGCAACTCGTTAAAAAAGGACCATCTCCAAATAATAGGAAGAGGTTCATTCGGAGGGGTAGACATGGTCATTGGCGGATTTGCCGTAAGGCCCAATAGGCCCGGGCTTATGGCGGCCAAATATTAAGGGCGCCAAATCGTGCCAAAAAAAATCACTGATGATAAATTCATTAATTATGTATCTGGTCTATAATGACGGGTGTTGAGAAAGGGGCTGCACATGGCGTGGGGTCTAGAGCGGCTAGGACTACAAATCCGCCACTGGACATGGTGAACCCTTTCATATGCATATCGATAGGCAGAAAGAAATACAATCTGATAAATCCAAGTTCGTAGTAACCCTATAACTCTATTCTCTTTAATTAACTTTAGATGATACCGTGTACATAGCTACAATAAAAATTTTTGTCGCGCATCATGTTTGAGAATTGCGCCTCAGTTTTTGGGAAGTTAAGTATTAGTTCATCAGCGTGGTGGAAGGAGTGCTCCTTTTTCTATTTGATATGATTAAGATTTTACAAGGTATTGGAAAAACGTATTGACCCCTGCTCACCCCTAATTACTACAAGAAATAAATATTTGCAGACACATGCTTCTCTCCATTTTTATGTGGGTAGTTTCAATGCAAGGATTTACGTCCTGAAGATCAAGAAGAATGATATATGGAGAAGTGACAGAAGGGGATGAAAATCAGCAAATATACCTAATCTAAAAAAAGTCTAGACACCATTAAAACCTGATCAAAAGTTGTGATTTTAACTAATCATCACGAATATATAACAGGAACTGTGATTATAGAAAAAGTAATAACCGATGTTATTTTACCCAAAAACCGGGGCTAATAATGTCCAAAGAGCTCAAATGTAAAGTACCAAAATATGCCTCATAAGGACCATGATGTTGCTAGGGTAGAATACGAGTTATGGCTTAAAATTAAAATTAATACAATAAATATCACCTAAGCCTTTTGAAATAAAGACATAATTTTGAATCAGCAAAAAAATTTAACAATAAGTGTAAAAACAATTGTGTACCAATTGAATATTAGGTACCAGGTGGGCAAGAACATTCAAAAGTTAGGCGTTAAAAAAGAGATTATCTTTTAAATCTTTCTTAAAATTAAATAAAAAACTAGGTAGAGTCTAACTCTACTTTGCGATAGTTCATTTTAAAGTTGACTTTACTTCATCTTTCAAATTCTCGATTAGTTAAGTCTTGAAAACAGGGGTGTATATGTTAAACCCGAAGACCGAAAACGTTCAGTGGCCGGAAAAAACGGCCACATCGCGTTCTGGCTGCCTTCGAACGCACAGAACGCGTTTTGGCTGTTTTTAAACGCTCGCAATGCGTTCTGGTAACTCTTAAACAACCGGAACGCGTTTTGTCAATTGTTGAACGCTCACAACTCGTTCTTAATGTTCGACTTGTATTATATGCCGCTTTCTACCTGCGTGCAATGAGATTTATATTGTACTTATAAAACAAATGAATTTCAATCCATTTTTCAGCTTTTAGGAAACAATTCAATTATTGACAACTATAATTTGATACCAAAGATGGGTTCACTTATATTGTCGAGACTCCTGATTTTTGCGCGCATTTTCAGCATGCTCAACTTCAGACAGGAACATAGATCTATCGTCACAACTATCAATAATTGGTTGGTAAATGATTCGGCGAGAAAAACCGAACCCATCTTTGGTATCCAATTATAGTTGTCAATAATTGAATTGTTTCCTAAAAACTGAAAAATGGATTGAAATTCATTTGTTTTATAAGTACAATATAAATCTCATTGTACGCAGGTAGAAAGCGGCAAATAATACAAGTCGAACATTAAGAACGCGTTGTGAGCGTTCAACAATTGACAAAACGCGTTCCGGCTGTTTAACAGTTACCAGAACGCGTTGCGAGCGTTTAAAAACAGCCAAAACGCGTTCTGTGCGTTCGAAGGCAGCCAGAACGCGATGTGGCCGTTTTTTCTGGTCACTGAGCTTTTTCGGTCTTCGGGCTTAACATATACACATATTGCCTTTTTGGGCTGCAGCACAGGCCTCGTGGATATAATGGGCCTTCTTTTAATAATCCCAACCATAAGGGTTCCAACTCTGGGATTAATCAACTCGTGTGCGTGATAATCGAATGAAACGAGGAACTCCCCATCGCTTATTTTCAGTATATTTTTTTTAGAAGACTAACAGACGGACCAAACGATCCAACATTATAATTCTTATACGAGATGAAATTTGCTGAATTCTCACTTGATCAGTGGAAAACCAGGCAGAACAATAAATATGTACAAGATTATGTTAACGTATTGTTCTTTTGCGACGTTTCGTTGGCTTAAGGTTTGTCAACCTCTCCAGGCAAACGATAATCGTGAAAATACTTGTAATAAGTACTATAAACGATTTCAGTTGTGAATTCAGTCAATTTTGTCTCATGTAGTACACATTTGTTTGGGAACATGAATGAGAATTCGTTCAACACATCGTCATAATATTTGTAATTGATGTTTTTCTTTTATATAACTATCTTAATAGTTCGTGAAACGGGAAAGTAATGAAATAAGGGCGATTGGCGAAACAAGAGTTCGTGAATTAGAACTAAACCGTTTTAAGTAAAATTGCTTTACTGAATTATTTATTAGGTACTTGCAATGTTATGTAATACGTAAGTCAGGGAATCACGGTAGTGTAGTCCCTTTATTTTTCCACCTAATTAGTGTTATGTGGCATTTAAAAAAGTTTAAAAAGGAATTATTAATTTTTTAATTGATTCATAATGCTATTATTAATACATGTACAATATCCTCCACAAACATGGTGATAGGGATCTTAAGGCACACTGAAACATCGTTTAATCCACATCAGTTTCGAAGTTAGAAATTGTTTTTTCATAATTGTGAAAGGACTAAAGTAATAGCGGTACAATATTTACAAAAATAAATAAATAACCAAAATACATTATTAGTTGGCCAATAAATCGTAAACCATCGTACAAGTCTAAAAATTTCTATTTAAAAAAATTGGATAACTTGGTTGCCTAAAACAATTTTCGCTCCTGGTAATAAAATCAATCCTCTATCAGTATTAGTTTAACGTTACTTGGAGTTTGACATAAATAACGAAAAAACAATTCTTAATAAAGATAAAAATTTATTAGACGCTATCCCCACATCTAAGATTGATTACCTGAAATAATCCGACTACAGAATTTAACTTTAATGGTAAGAAAAGTACTAAATGACTTAAAATTTTACATTTATTTACATGTATTCCTACATTTATCAATATTCATATTTACAAAAAGTTGATAAGATTTGATCTTAATGATTATTAATTTCTTGAAACTCTTGTTATTGTAATGTGGTGATGTATTTGGAAGTAGTAAACTAACTGATGAAATATCATTAACAGTTTCATGAAAAACTCGCCATTAGGTATTCTACTTTTATTATTACATAACACTAGATTTGTGATTGTATAAATAATTTTCTATTTCATAAAATTCGTCAACGTTTATATCTGTCATTTCATTAGTTAGTGAAATTCTGTTTCCCGTTGCGCGTTCCGTTTAAAAAAATATATTTATTACTATATCAAAAAACATTAAAATGCCTATTTTGGTGAAGGCGCTGGGAATACAAATTATCAACTTATTAATGTTATGTTTTTTTTTTGGATTATTTTAATACCAGTTAAATAAAGAACATTTAAATTTTGTGTATGTATATACTATACTACATTGCTATTTTAAATTAAAAGTAAAATAAATAATAACTTGATGATTTTTGTACGATGAACTTTTTCGATAGTTTCAAAAGTTTTCCGGAAAAACATGTACCTATTCTTAAGTAATTTAATTAATTCTTACACGCGTGAGCCGTGCGACAGATCATCCCGCAGTCTTTTTATTTATCGTAGAATGCCAAGACCTTTAAGATGATATTTGATATGTTCATCTTTTTGACCTCTGAGCAGAATTTTCAGAAACACCTTTTAATTATAGTTTGTATTAGTAGTAGAAATGTGCAAAAAGGTTTTTTAAAAAGTATTTAAATACAAAATGCAAATACTTTTTTGATGTGCTATTTAAAATGTAAAATACAAAGTGGATTTCCCTTTGGTATTTTAAATGCTTAAGGCTAATGATGTATTTTCAAAATACTTTTTTCAAATAAATACTTTTTTGTAGTACCTACCTATGTAATATTCTACATTTAATTAAGTATAAAATATTTTTTTAAGAAAACCTTGCAGGCATTTGTTCATTTTTTAAATATTACATACATTATATAAACATTAAGATAAAAATGTTCAGTCTCTCAGAGTCCCTAAAAGCGAGGCTCGAGTGTACGTCTCTCACCGAGTCTCACTGGTATCGCTGAAAGAGACTGTCGAGAGACTGTCAAAAAAGCTGTTTAGCGTCTCTGAACGAGAGACTCGAGTCGCTCATAGAGAAATCCTTATTTCGTATCCAGTCTCTGAACGAGAGACTCGAATCTCTGAACGAGAGACTCGAATCTCTGAATTAACAATTTTATCGTTCAAGTCTCTCATACAGAGACTGTGACAAATCTATAAAAACACCTATGCAATAACTGAGAGACTGTGAGAGACGTTCTCAGAGACGCTGAAAGACCCTGAGAGACTGATGAGAGACTGAAAATTTTTGTCTAGGAGTAGTGTTTGCACTACATCACCAGCTGCGAGTATGATTCATATTTTTCTATTTGAAGTGATTGAGATATAGTTTTTTTATCTTTACGTTATAGTTTCTTCAGATCAGTAACAATTAAATAATTCTTCTATATGCTTCCTCATTTATCTTTATCGTTTTAATTGTGAAAAAGACACTGATGCTAAAATAGTTTATTTTGCGTGAAAGATCACAGCTAAAGTAGGGTTGCAAATAATTTCATTGATGTAAAATCAACATCAATCATTTTATAATATCGTATTAATATATTTACAATCCCATTTTGTTTTCGATATTTTACACATTGTTATAAGAGAAAGAAATGAAATCCATAGTTTCTTTAGCATTGGGTTCATAGAATTTCATAGTTCCTTGCTAAAGGTACAAGTGGTGATTTGACAGGTGCTGATATCAATTTGGAACTTAAAAATTCGATGGACCATGACATTGAACCCGGAAAACAATATCGATCAAATATTTTAGATTTTTTTAATTTTTTGGGGTCTCTTTAGTTAAATTTTTAAGGTTCTATTACCTTCAATGGCCAATGTGAGCAACTATCATTCATCATTTTATATGATGTTTATTCGGTGATACTAGCAAAACATGCATTTTGCATTTTACAAATAGAAAATACGTCTGGAAAAGTATTTTATATAAAATACAAAATGCTTTTCACAAAAACGTATTTAAATGCAAGATAAATGCAACTATTTCAAATAAATCACATCTCTGATTAGTATTAGGCATCTAACTACATATGGTGCTAGTTTCACTAAGGAATTACCCAAGAACATTAGATACAAAATATGGAAAAACACAAAAACAAATTGTTAAAGGCAACACAAAAAGTTGTGCAGAACGAGTTCTTGAACGTAGAATTTCTCGTAACTTTTACGGTTAAAATTAAGATTACTAGAATAAGTTTTCGACAAAAATAGTTAAGATCAATTTCGTGCCTTGGATGACTTCCAGATAATTGATATTATATAATTTGTTGTTATTAAGTTTAACGCTAAATAAAATGAATGAAAGCAAATGCTTTATGTTGTAACGACTTTTTTTTTCTTGATCAATTTAAGTTAAATATTTTTGGTTTTTTTTTATTTCTGTCTATTTTTATCCATTCATTATAAATATAAATTAAATATAATGAATTTTTAAAACTGGCTTTTCATAACTTAACTAAGATAATACTTACTTACCGAGAATTTGTATTTCAAACGTGAAGTATCGTTTCAAGTTCTTTATAACCATGACTAAAAATGGAAGCTTTATGCCCAGAGAAGCTCTCTGTTTAATGGGACACGTGATATAAGTCGTCGCAACATTGGTACCCGATAATTCCAGGACTAATGATTTTACTTCGTCATCTACTATACGACGTATATGCCCGTTTTTAACCTATTAGTAAATAAGAATTAAAATTGTAGAAATATTAATGCTCAAACTCAAAATTCAGTAATTTTTAGTGATAACCATTGTCTGCTTGGCCCAAACCCAAAAAAACAAACAAGCGGGGACGAATTTGTCTCACATGTCGAAGGGATTCCGTATCCTGTCTTAAATACATTGTAAAGTATGAAAGTTTTAAAAACCAGTAATAATTTCGTTATATAATGAACTAGAAATATTTTTGCAAAGGTTCTGATTTGCAAATGGTCTCTAATAAAATGGAAGTTTTAAATATCCCTGTTGTAATTTATAACCCGAGAAGAAAATGTTGAGTCTCTCAGAGTTTCTGAAAGAGAGACTTGAATCTCCGTCTCTCATCGAGTCTCTCTGGTGTCGCTGAGAGACTGTCAAAAAAACTGTTTAGCGTCTCTGAACGAGAGACTCGAGTCGCTCATAGAGAAATCCTCATTTCGTATCCAGTTTCTGAACGAGAGACTCGAGTCGCTCATAGAGAGATCCTCATTTCGTATCCAGTTTCTGAACGAGAGACTCGAATCTCTCAATAAGTGGTGTCTCGATAGACATGGTTAAAATTTTCTAAGTTCAACATATTTCGGAGATCCCAGTATTTCTACGAGAGACTCGAGTCTCTCAATTTTTCAGTTTTATTCATTCAGTCTCTCTGTGAGAGACTCGAATCTCTGAATTAACAATTTTATCGTTCGAGTCTCTCATACATAGACTGTGAGAGATCCATAAAAACACCTAGGCAATAACTGAGAGACTGTGAAAGACTGCGATAGACGCTCTCAGAGACGCTGAAAGACTCTGAGAGACTGAAAATTTTTGTCTAGGGTAAGATCTATGATTTTTGTTGTAATAGGTAGCTTTTTGATTTTTCAAAAACTTTTAGTTCCGTAATTTCAGAAATAGTTTCTTCACATTTTTAAAAATTCTTTTGTAAATACTCAATTTAAAATTAAAAAAAAAAACCTCTTCACATACAGCGAAGGATTCAAGTAGAAGGTGGTAAAAGGGGGGAATTTTCCCCTCTCAAGAGCTTCGTGATTTATGGATTACTTAAGTATTGAAAAAAATGTTGTGTGGGAAAAATGGAATTAGAAAATTTGCTTCTGAAATTAATTTTTAAATGATCATTTGTTTTTGTTAATGTATGATTATTGTAAGTACATGTGATTTTTTAAATTTTAACGTTGTTCGGAGGTTGTCCTGTTACAATTGACTCAGTAGATAAGTCAGAATTTTAATATATCCTAATAACATCGAATTGTAAAAAATGCAATTTTTGACATCCCTACGGGCATTATTACGCGAAATAAAACAACATTAGGAGAGTAGTAATTTTCGAGGTACCTATTATGTCATTGATTTAGAATCTGGTCCCATAATTGTCTTACCACCTCCATATTTTGATATATTTCAACAAAAAGTCTTAATGTTTTTAATTTAGAGTGATTGAGATTGAGAGTTGAGAGCCTCTCAATATTTCAAGGCAACATTGGAATAGTATAAACAGTGGGTTGCTCGAAGTCAGAAACAAACAGTGTTACACTAATGGAAGAAAATAGAAAAAGTTGATACGAAGGAATAAGAATATTAAAAATGTGGGGGAACAACGGAAAACAGGAAATGGAAAATAAAAAAGAAAAGGGTTAATCCGGAATAAGAAAATAAGGAATTGAAAAGAAAAAATATAGAAAAACATGAGATGAAAAAATTGGTGTAATAAGGAAATTACTGAAAAACGGAAAGAAAATGAGTAAAAACAGAGAAAAAATAAGAAGAAAAAAGATGGGAAAACTTGGAACAAAAGAATAAAATAACAGTATAAAGGAAAAGGTGAAGTGACTAGAGAAGGAGGATAGTGGAAAATTAGAGGAACTAGAAAAAAGATTGAATGAATATGAATACGAAGAAAAAATGTAGGGAATGATTTAAAGGGAAAAACGACTTGAAAGCAGAAGTAAAGAAAATGGTACTACAGAAGCTGGAGATAGAAAAGAATGTCAGGAAACAAGCAAAGGATCAAAAAAATAACAAAGAAACTGAAAATGGAAGTGGAAAATAGAAAGGAAAAAAAAACAAAAAATTGGAGGAGAATAAAAAGAAGATGGAGCTGGAGGGATTTATAAAGGAGAATATGGGACTGAAGGTGAAAGTAAAAGAGGTATGGAAAAGAAGAATTAAAAAGAAGGTATGTGGGGCAAAAATGGAGAAGTGGAAATAAAAGCTACAGGTGGTTTATATGATCATATAACTGTGGAAGAGAGAAGAATAAAGAAGATTCTGACAGAAATCGTAAAAGAGGTGAAAAACAAAATATGGTCAAGAGGGTTACAGTTGGATTCAAGAAGATAATAATAGATGAGGTGGTATGGATATGGGATGATGAAAAAACGCAATTTGACGTAGTACCTAATGCTTACAAAGAGGTCAAGAGTTGCATGTTTTGGAATTTGAGATTATAATATCTCCAAACTCGAATCGCAAACCTAATGGTTGAAACCATTACTTTGGTGTGCATTCAGTCAAAGCTTAGAGACAAAACGTAACAACAGTTCAGTCTGGAGGATATTTCAACTACGGAAACTGACTTTGGACGTTTACGGAAAACCGAAATTCAGCTCAATTATTTCAAATTTTTTGATACTTTTGTTTGTATCATTTCTTATTCCTACTTCTATTAGATTTCAATTTTCAATTTCAATATATTACCAGGTATTTACAAAGTAAACCCTATAAAGATGTTTAAAACATGTGCATAGGTCCAGTGCAAAAGAAAAGTTAATTTACAATTCTAAAATGTGAAACCAAGTAAATGTAAAGAGAGAAATAAAAAAGGAGAAATGTATAAATATTGTTTCCTTGGCCACGAAAATTAGGTACTCTTTTAATACTTTTAGTCTTTTAATTCTTTGGGTAATGAATTGTAATTCCATATAGCCACGTATAAACTATTTTTTTCCGACGTTTTATTTTTGGTAAAGATATCATTTAGTTCCTGGATTATTTGGTTAGAGATAATCTGTAATTACTAAATTAAAACATAATCAAGACGCACTTTGGGTGCGTGTCTGAAATACAACACTCTAATCAATATTAATACTTATATGAAGCGTGTTGCATATTTTAATTATTTCATTCTAAGCGGTTAATATAGGTAGTCGGTCCTAAGATTGGTTAGACACGCACCACCATTGCTTCTTATCCTGAGCTAATCTTCGCATTTCCTTAAAACTAGAACATCCGACATTCTTAACTATTTGCGAACAGTAATCTAATCTAGGTCTACCTCTACTCCTCTTAACTTCAGCTTCTGACTCTAATTTGTCTCTGACTAGACCTTCATGTCTGAGAAGGTGTCCTACCAACCTATCTCGCCTAGTTTTTATTGACTTCCATAGAGTTCACTGTTCTCCTATTCTTTTTAATACCTCTTCATTTCTAACCTTCTCTATCCACTGTATCCTTATCATTTGCTTGTAACACCACTGTCCATGTTTCGCACCCGTACAGTACCGCGTTCCAAACATACACCTTTAACATCACTTTTCGAATTTCTAAATTAACCGTTCGCGAATATAGAAGTGACTTCTTTTTATTGAAGGCGACACGACCCTGCGCTATCCTCTGCTTTATATCCCTACTACTCCTTCTGTCCTGACTTATCTGACTTCCTAGATACCTAAAATCGGCCACTTCTTCTAATTTTTCGTCTCCTATCTTTATATTCGCTCTTTCCCTACTTTTTATTCCCTTACATACCAGTATTTTTGTTTTACTTTTACTTATTTTCATATAATATTGTTTTGTCAGCTATCTCAAGCCCCATTGCCAAATGCCAGTACTGCTATATCATCTGCATACTAACCTTTTACCCCTGTATATCTATCCCTACAGTTGTACTGTCTTTAATGATGTTGATTGCGTCTTCGATTTATAGATTAAAAAGTAGCGGTCATTTAAGCAGAAAAAAAAACAACTTCAAAACCTATTCAACTGAAACTGTTTAACAGCTATTAAATAATATTAATAAACATCGCGTACTTTAGAATTTATTTGTATAGCTGCTCCTACAGTATTGTATGTATATGCATTTTTTACGTACTGATTTTTCCCATAGCTGTAGAGGATTAGATCCCACGCTGTAAAATATCGAAAGGAAACCACTTTGAAATGTGTTGCTGAACATTTGGAACACTACAACTTCAAAAACTATTTGACATCCGTCAAGAGCCCGCGTCTAAACATTTTTTGACGGGTCGACACTCTGATTTGAGAATTTTTGACTTAATTTTCCGCCATGAGAATGTCCAATTTCCTCTGATCTTTCGCAGATAATGTAATTATATCTTCGGGGTCAAGGGGAACAATTATAACTTTGGAATATTCTCTAAATAGTCGTATGGCGTCCAGTACCCTGGACTGCAACAATTCCTGATACATTACTTCTAGAAGGTATAAAGTCCTGTTACGTTTCGCGTTTCTTGCATAACGTTGACGGCAAACAACTCTACTGTAAAGAGATGATAATATTAAAAAACTTGGTAAAAGTGTGTTTTACGACACCCTCCCGGCAGTGCTTCGAATATGGCAATGTTCTCAAATTAGTTATAATACGTTTGTGTTGTCTCTTCCTACCGTAACCATATCAGTTTAAGCACATCAGTCAAGTTGGCAGCACTGTGAATGTATCCTATTATTTGAAGCCAACTTCAGAGACGATGCCGTAAACTCTACATCCTAATGATTCTAATTATGTAAAAGTATTTGTACTTACTAGGGAAGAGTCAAGTTAGTGTAGCTTGGATATATACTGACATCTGACCTTGTCAGTTCGTTTTTGGCTACCAATTCATTCCAATAATGTTGGACTTCTGCTGGCATCGTCAATTTCGAGTGACGTGTCATCAATGCCATCGTGTAAAATTTTGAATTACGTATTCGTTGAAAAGAGTAATATCTATATACTTCACGTACTTAGATGCCTAAAGGTAGATGCAAATGTCAGAGGTTAAAAAAAAGTGTGGCCAAAAGTTCACATGTATTTTGACTTGTTGTCGTTGCTAGGATAGTAACGATCAATGAGAGAGGGGTTTAATTTTTGTGTGGCCTGACGGTAATAAACTTTCCGGACTGTTTCGTCAAAACTACGAAAGAGCTACGTTATTAAGGGTAGTAAAAGTCTGACGTACAAACTAGCATGTATGAATGTGTTACATTTCTGGAAACCAATAAATACTGAATTTTAAGCAATAGTAATAAACATGCAAATGCTGAAACCACATTAGGAAATATCAAATGTGTAGGTATAGTAAAAACTAAAATAACTGACACATTTTTATAGAATATCTATATATATAAAAGAACGTCGTCTTAGTTACACTCTTTATAACTCAAGAACGGCTGAACCGATTTGGCTGAAATTTAGTGGGGAGCTAGCTTAGAACCAGAAGAAGGGCATAGACTACTTTTTATCCCGTTACCATGGAAAAAAAGTGGTATAAGAAAACGCAACTGACAGTTAAACGTAATGTTGTCTATGGTTGAGTATGGTGTTTTATTTATAGTCAGATTTACCTAAAACATGCCTTTAATGCTTTTTCATATAAAATTAGTGACATACATACCTATTTAAAAATTTTACACAATTCTACCTCTTTAGGAAGCTGAAAGGGGTTTGCAAAGATTGCATGTTTGTTTTTGGTCTGATTTATTGGAAACTGCTTTATAAATTCAATATCTATTGGGGGGGGGGGGATGAGTGGTGAAAAGGAGTTACAATGTTTAAATGGAACATATGTTATTTGTCGTCAGATTCACTTGAAACTTGGTCTTAATGGTCTCTCATTTAATTTCTGAAAGACCTATCTCGACTTTTTAAAAAATTCAACCTCCATAGGGGGGCGGGGTAAAAAGGTGTTGCAATTTTTGTTTGGGACATACTTTACTTGTGGTTGAATTTACTTGAAACTTGGTATATATGCTGTTTGATATTATTAATCAAATGAAGAGGTTGCAACGTTTCTATGGGGTAGATTTTATTTGTACTCGGATTTACTCGAAGGTTGCTCATTGTTGAAATTATGTAAATACGTGTTTTGGCAATTTTTAAAAATCAACCCTTAAGGACGAAATGTTGTTGCTAAGTTTCTATTTGAAATCTAAGATGGCGACATTACATAAAATTAAAACGTTGTAAGGGTGAATTGGGGGTTAAAAGGTTTTATGGAGAAACAATATTAATTTCTGCGAGCGAAGGCGCGGGGAAAAGTTGGTATACTAATAAATTAAAACATTTATGTATTAGAGTTGTTCTCAATATTTTTTGATCTCACACCTCTCGAATTTGCTAAAGGAACCTATAAGGAAAACTGTACATAAGATGAAGCCAGTTGTTATAATTCGGGAGATAATTTGAGGCCACTTCATTTATGTTTGTTTTGATCAGCTGATTAAGTCACTCAGCTTTGGGTGTGATATTTTGCGCATATAATTTTCAGTACTTATATAAATATCATCGAACCGACGAGACTTGAACCTTGACGAAACTCGTACAAGTTAGAGTGAGTAGATCGGCTTGAGAGTTTTGATGATTTAGGGAGCCGGACCAAAGGTTTAACAATAATGGGGGGGGTTCTTAATGAGAAACCATACTAAGACAAGTCCCTGAAAGAGGGCAGCAGCACTTTCAGTACTCAGGGTGGAAGAGATCATGAGGATCGGAAGGCATTCTGATGCTTAGTACTGCGATGTGGAACGCAACGGGAAACCACCACATTATGATCCAGAGTAAAACGTACAACTATCTGGACTAGATTACTGTTCGTAAATATTTAAGGATGTGGGTTGTTCTAGTTTTAGGGAAATGCGAAGATTAGCTCAGGATAGCAACGAGTGCGTGTCCAACCAGTCTTAGGACTGACTATTTTATGATGATGATATAAATATCAACTGGGACTATCAGTTACTTCAGCGCATGTGAAAAACCTATCAGCCGGTAAGGTGAAATTTTCCTAAAATGAAAAATTATGCGAGGGAGGCGCATCTTTTGATATATTGTTGGTATTTTATAAAATTGGAAAATTAATCGACAACCACCTGATAATGAGAGACAATTGGTATATTCAATCACTCCATTTGCATACATATATATTATCATTTTTTATTACAAAAATCAACCTATTCACTGATATTTTTTAAAATAATTGGGTTTTATATCACAATGATATTAAAAAATGTCATTTTTGGGGCCATTCTGAGCCAAAAACATGGAGAGAACTCAGTTGGCCTCTTCATTTCTTCTCCAATGATGCTCCACCCAAATCATGCTTGTTTTTCTTGAAGAAAGGAAACACGTATCAATTGAAAGCTATAATAATTATATGAGTATTATTTGAGGTAAACATTTGCAACAGTTTTTTTACAAATGTTGCAAGTCATTTACAACCTCTCAATTAAACTGGCACAAACTTAGGTATTGTCCGTCAGAATTTGAATGCTCTCCATCAGATTTTGATGACATGGAATTAGCCGGTTCATGATGATGTAACATAAAATTTATTTTTAAAACAATTTTTTTTATATTATATATTTTCATGATTCAAAACAATATGCCAAAAATTTATTGACTTATGCCCATTTATATAGGCAATTAAAACCCAATTATCATAAAAAAATATTAATTCAAAAGTGAAAAGAATATAAAGTGGCCATTAAATTTGTGCGTCCATTGTAGATATTTTTACATGCTACTTGTTTAGAATGACCTTAAAAATGACATATTTTAAGGTCAGGGT
The DNA here is from genome assembly GCF_000699045.2 of Agrilus planipennis. Taxonomy (NCBI): domain Eukaryota; kingdom Metazoa; phylum Arthropoda; class Insecta; order Coleoptera; family Buprestidae; genus Agrilus; species Agrilus planipennis. The sequence continues at coordinate 359,908 of NW_020439053.1, read as the reverse complement.
CATTGGAGGATTGTAACGAAAACGGGTAATTACCGTTTATTGACTGATACCCAGTTCTGAAACTAAAACCCCGTTATTTTAAAAAATATCAATACTTCTTCGTAAAAATATTATAATATGCATATAGTACAAACTGAAGTGATGGTATTGAAAATTAAATACAATCTATAATAAATATCAATAACAAGTGACTGACGGTTGATTTTTCAATACTAGGGTCAATTGAAAAGTTCCCGGCTTGACACATAGATGGCGGCACCAGAACTAAATCCATATGATTTTCAGTTACTCTTACCTTCAAAATTTGACGGCTGTCGTTATTGGACCGTTTGAAGGACGAAATCGCCGAGAAACGACCGCATTTGCAGAAAAAGAAAGTCCTGCTTTACCAAGACAATGCACCGTCTCACAAGTCAGTGAAAACGATGGCAAAAATTCATGAATTGGGCTTCGAATTGCTTCCGCATCCACCGTATTCTCCAGATCTGGCCCCCAGCGACTACTTCCTGTTCTCAGATCTCAAAAGAATGCTCGTTGGGAAAAAATTTTCGTCGAATGAAGAGGTGATCGCCGAAACTGAGGCCTACTTTGAAGCAAAGGACAAATCGTACTACAAAAATGGTATCGAAAAGTTGGAGGATCGCTATAATCAGTGTATCACCCTTGAAGGGAATTATGTTGAATAAAAAAAACGAATTTTGCAAAAAAAAATGTGTTTTACTATTTTAGGCCGCGGACTTTTCAACTGACCTGTTACATTATATCAAAATTTATTCTCCATCACATGATTTTTCCAATTAAACACTTAATTTTTATGATTTTTCGGCCCTCTCGGAGTTATCCTCATCCGAAGTTGAGTGGTTGATACTAAGGGTGTTGTTTCGAAAAGGTCTTTAATTGAAGCAAACATAAATGTAGTGACCCTAAATCATAGATATTTTTTACCCTCATCTCCCCTTATATACTTGAACGACCAAAAAATACATAAATTACGTTTGATTGTTTCGTGTCTCCTTTGCGAAAAATCTGATGTACCTAATAATAAAAAGTACGTTTTTATTGTTATCTATCCATTACTTTGTGAGAAATCGGTAAAAAATATTTTCTTAATTTTTTATATCGAGCCTTAAAAATTGAGATATAGGCATTAGAAATAATAAAAATTTTAAACAAGATTTGTTGAAGGCTGATGCGGGACAAACAAATAGTAGTACATAGCTGTAGGCGTGTAAAACATACAAGATCTACAAAAGTGCAATTAAGTATATTTTAGAATCAAATGACGAAGTATTCTCTTAAGCGCCGTGTTTGTATTCATTCTTCATAAAAAAAGTCTGAAGTAGGCAACAAATCTGTATTACCCAGATACGTATGAAAACAAATTAAGTTATCATTTTTTTTTTAGTTTAGGTAGTTATTGCTAATTGTCATCATGCTATTTTTTGTTAAAACTAACAATTTTGGTGGAGGCGCCAGGAAAACGTAATCTTTATTACCATGCTGAGGATCATCTTAATACATATTACGTAATAAGTAGATAGCTGAATGTTGCTTGAGTCTTAAGCTTGGTCTTGCTTTGCTCATCGCTAGGACATCTATGTTTGGGTCTCAATTTGCCATTAGTGCATATGCAGTTGGAATTACTTAAAGACAGAGGTAAACTATCGAAATTTTCGAATAAGAATATGAAGCTGAGACTTTGTCCTGTCAGCAGGACGGTTCGGTCCTTTTAACGGAACGATATATATTAGAGGGAATGGGTCCTTTTGGCAGGACTAATTCCGCTGGCTAAAAGTACTACCTGAAGTGCTTCCAACATCGAGCAGGATAACTAAATATATTTATCCTGTAAATAATAATTAGTGTTTTTTGTGCACTTTAACATTAAATAGTAATATGAGTACAAAAACATACTTCATTACAAGTTCTTTTTGTCAATCAGGCCATATTCAAAAGATTCATAGGTGTTACACCTAGTAAATTTTATCTTTATCTGTTTCAAATTGCATTTTGACGGTAATGGGTAATTTATTAAAAATCTTAATGACTACTGTAGACGAATTTTTAGGATTTAGTTAATAATCAAGATTTATTGCGTGTGGCACTGATTGTAGAGTTGTAATTCCTTATTAACTCTAGTGGTGAATCGATTACTAAACGTAGGGACATTCTATTGCATGCAATCATCAAAGGTCGGCATCGTCATTTGAAAAATTAGTCATGGTGAAGGAAAATTCGTACAAATACCTTCAGTCTTTTTTGACGTGACAACGTCTTATAATTTGATGGAGCCGGCTGCACGCACGAAAAAGCATGACTCATGCGGCGTTACCTCGCTCTGAGGCGTTCCATTTAATGCTTGAAGTGCAAGCGAGAGCGCGGAACGAGCGACAAAGAGGCACAATCGGCCTCCGCGTTCGGCAGCATTCGACATCTGTCTCTCTCCTACTTGAGTGAGCGATGCGTCCGCGTGGACAGCTGCTATACAATAATACATTTCCATTTACCTCCTTCTCTATATCCATACAAAATATCTATCAAACAAATAAAATTAAAATTTTCTTTTGAAAAATGAAACCATTCCATCAGTATTTTCTTATGACGTTGTCACGTTCAATTATCGTCAGTAAACCGACTTTACGGACAACCGATTTTTTTGTACAAATAATAAAGAGCAATAGGTAAATGCAATTTAAAGCTTTTGAGTAATGCTACGCTTTGCCCAAAATTGAGAGTTTGATAACAGTACAGGCGAATACAGAACAGAACACAAAGATATTCTATTGCATGCGATCATAAAAGAGCGGCATCATTTTTTAACGACGCCCAAATACCTTCAACCGGCTATTTATACAGACAATAAAGTAATATACATCCAACAAATGCAATTTAAAGCTTTCGCAGGGTGTTACGCTTTTTGCTCAAAAGATTTTGAAAGTTCGGTTATTTAAGGGCGGTTTTCAGAGAACCAGGTGATATTTTCAGATAGTGGTTGAAAAAGTATATCCATATGTCTTCCAAATTATGGATTTTCGCGTGACGACAAAGAAATGTGTAATTTCTATTTTGCCTTGTTTGCTTACGACCAAAAAAGGTTTATTATTTTTTGCTTTTTAGTTTTTTCGGCGGTTTAATTTTTTTGTTAAAAAGTTTTTATTTTATAACTTCTTATGACTATAATCTACTAATTACTACTACTATTTTCCTATTATAAATCATCTCCTGTTTTCCTACCCTTAGGGTTACATTTTTTTCCCAAGTTCATATGGGATCAACTTCGGGGTATACCCTTTCCAATGAAAAAAGAATTATCAAAATCGAACTATTCTGTCAAAAGTTATGCGTGGTCATACATTACTGTCAGTGAGTGAACAACAATCAACAATCATCCCCTGTTTTCCTACCCTTAGGGTTGGAATTTTTTTCCAAATTTATATGGGACTTCGGGGTATGCCCTTTCCAATAAAAAAGAATGATCAAAATCAGACTACTTTGTAAAAAGTTATGCGTGGTCATACATAAAAAAAAATATACGCGTCGACTTGAGAACCTCCTCCTTTTTTTCGTCAGTTAAAAAATACTGATTTCCGTTACAATTAGATAAGAAAAATTTAAAAATATCCTTGAGTATTATACGAAATTCATAATTCTCATTAAATAAGAAAAGCAATTTCGTAGTAATATTTATAGACTCAGTGGCCGACTATTACTGTCGATTGCTGTGCAAGTCAGTAACATTTTTTTATGCTGAAGGAAAAGGACCATTTTATCCTTTCCGAGAATCGTGACTGTTTCCGTTATGGTTACAGGGTAATCACAATATCAAGCAGAAGTCGATACATGGTCTCCAAATATCTCCAATACCGCTAAAGCCGCTATTGCTACCGGACAATAATTGTATCGCACAAGTGGGGGTGGTTGGTTGTATCGCCATTTTTAGGTTTCGATCCTCGATCGCGCCTTGTCGGCGCCCATCGTAGCACACACTCCGTAGTCGTGCGCATTTCGGGCTACGCGCCACACGACAAACCAGCAGCTTTGTGTTGCCTCTGCTGCACGGTTTTCGTTCGGTGTCTACAACGATCGACTGATGTTTATAGCGTGTAGTGTTTCTGTTATCGCTGGATGCAATTGTTACTATTGATTTAAACGAAAAGCTGCTGTCGCTTTCGAACGCAGTCGACCGCGAACGCTAGCTGTTCAGCATCATGCAGCGTGTATCCGGCGCAATTTTTTGTACGAGATTTGTGTCAGTGATTGCGGGTTTTTAAAATCGGCGGGTGAAATTATTAAAACAGTCGATCTAGTGGCGTCTAAGGACACCGTTTCTATCCAATAAGTATATTCTAATTGGTAAGTTCCGACTGGCCGGATACAAGACGATTTTGGCGGTGATAGTACTATAAGCTCGCGAGGTGGAGGAAAAGCTCGGAAGGGCGCAGCGCCGCAATCGTGCTCTCTCTAGAATAATGTTATTGATTTTACGTCCGTGCTAGGAACTATATGAGCGAGCGCTAGTGCGTGCTGTCTGGGTCTTTCCCCTCGCTTGAAATAAGCACACGCACATGTATTGTCATACTTACAACCCCCCAATTCAGTGTCATTGTTGCAAATTTTGACGTGAATTTTGATCGTTCCGACGTCTGTCTCTTTGGGCGTCAACTTTCAGAAAGATATAGAAAACCGTGACTCGATACTGATTCCACTGTAGAATTACCTACATACTTAATAAAGATAATCGATTGACAGGTAGCCATAATATTCTTAAAGCCTATTTTTACAATATGGTTTCTAAGAGGTTTGAAGCACAGTCGATTTCTAAATTTTAGTTATATATTTGCTAATAAGAAACTAATCCGATTTGGATTGAATATTCTCTGAGTAAATACAATCACTTACTTACTTACTTATTTTAGGCAAAAAATGCAGCAATCTTAAACAATAATGAAATTTAAAATATGGTTCATGTCTGTTGATAGTATCTCCGTTTAAAGCTTTTATTTCTCCACTGTGAAAGGTTTAAAATCGAAATTAATGGCTTCTGCTTTTTATTTTTCTTGGTTTTAAAGACGCTTTTAATTGGAATTTCTTACTCTTTTTATTATGATAGTCATAAAATTATCGTTTAATACTACTATAAAATTCAATAATTCAGAGACTTTTTTGTAAAATAAATGTATTATTTTTTAATAAAAGTGCAGATTTTATTTGATTTTTTAATTTTTCCTTCTGATATTGAAAATAGAATACTTAAAGATAACATCTAAATATCAGAATTTTTTCTCTTTCTTATTTCAGGTACTCAATGTTCGGTTCATCACAATGAAGACGAAGACGAAGATGAATTTTCTTCTATTATTAGTTGCGGTTTTCGCGTTTCGGGTTAATAGTTTAAAGACTGTGTCAGTTATACCTCACGATGCTCACCCCGGTTACAGTATAAAGACGTTCGATCCTAATTGCGGCATCAATTATCACTTAATGGAGTCAGACTTTTCTCAGTTCTTCGCGTTAGTTGAAGACGGCTCCGTTATGACCACTTCGGATGTCAGTCCACTCGTGAATCGGCCCATAAATCTCGTGGTTCTCGAAGAAGCGAACAACAACACTATTAAACACAATTTACAATTGTACGTGTTGGATAGGCGGAACATGCTTAGCTTCAACGTTGATGACTACGAAGATTCAGGACACGTTACCGAGAACAATCCTGTAGGGACCAGAGTCTCAGGCATTCCTATGCTCACGGCTGCCAGGGGATTGATTTCTACGCCCGTCAGTTACAGTATCATCTCTGGAAATACAGCCCAGGCCTTTCAGCTTCAAGATAGTGTCACATTAGATATACTACCTAATGTTACTGTTACGAATAGTTCTGCTGGAGTTTATGTAGTCACATCCCAGGTTCTTGATAGAGAAGAAAACTCCAAATACATTCTCACGATCCAAGCCGTTGACTCCAAAGGCATCGATAAAGCTGTGACGCATGTTGCAGTTGAGGTCGACGATGAGAACGATAATTGTCCAGTGTTTACCCAGAAAGTTTACCGATTTGTTGTGGGAGACGGTGACGGTAAAGATGCTGATAATGTTACCACGAGTTGGAAGCGGTTCGCGTCTATCGGGAAAGTTGAAGCTACAGATGCCGATGGTGATAAAATAGCTTATCGCCTGGTCACCCCAAGCAACTTGCTTGTAATTGTTCCGCAAACTGGCGATTTACTTTTAACTGAAGAACCACCTGTCGAAGTAGATACCGAGTTAGTAGTTGAAGCTCATGATCTCCGGTCACCAAGCTGCACGTCTCCTCGGCCAGCCCAAATTCTGTTTCATTATAAGCCTCAATCCAAAATCGAATTGGATTTGGACTTGCAACGACTCGAACAAAGGGAGTTGAAACGTGATAAACGGAGGGTGACCCGAGCTGTTAGGCCTACGAAAAGGATAGAATTCACCGAGGCTGATGGTGACACCGAAGGAAAAAGTGTGTTTCAGTTAGAAAAGGAAACTGACAAAGAAACTTTCAAAATTCGAGATGAAAATCCTTGGGTGACGGTGGAACCAAACGGATCTGTTAGAGTAAAAAAGAAGTGGGACTACGAAGAACTAGGACCTGAAAAAACGATAGACTTTTGGGTCACAATAACGAACGCAGAGAAAGGGGGTAAGTGTTGAATTTCATACTATGTACTTGGTATTATATCCGTTCCGTTACGAACGAGTGTCGTGTTTCCTCATACAAACTTATGCAGCGAGAACGTTTTGCTACCGTCCCCGGTGCATCGTTTATTATAATAATGCTCCTTCGGGTTCTGAAGTTAATGGCTTTAGGAAGCAATTTTAAATGATCGCTGGATGAAAAACTGCTGCGATGCTGTTCCCTCTCAGACATGCCGGCTAAATATTCGTTAATTTTTTAGAAGTATTATCTAATACAGCAAAATAATTTGCTTTCGTAATTTTGAAGGAACTAAAGAATATTAAATATGAAGATTGGAAGAACTTTGGCGGTTGTTGTAGAACAAACAAAATAGCTCAAAACCCCAACGCCAAAACACGACCCTGTAGTTGTTCGAAACACTTTTCGGTAACAAGGTTACCTTCTTCAGGGAGTGAGTTCACTTTGGCGTTGGGGTTTTGAGCTATTTTGTTTGTTCTAAAGAATATTAAGTATGGAAAAACTTTGGCGGTTGTTATAGAACAAACAGAATAGCTCAAAACCCCAACGCCAAAACACGACACTGTAGTTGTCCGAAGCACTTTTCGGTAACAAAGTTACCTTCTTCAGGGACTGAAGTAAACTAAACCTAAATGAGAACTAATCCTAATTTATACTGATAGTTGTTAAGGTTCAGTGAACATGACCCGAAGCCAACAAGGTAGATGTTCAATGGACCTTAACATCATCATCATAAACGTAATTAAACTAAACTAAATAGCGGAGATCCAGGGAT